>NC_073240.2:48973181-49276212 GCF_029281585.2 Gorilla gorilla gorilla | reverse complement strand
ACTCAGCCAGTGCAGGCAATGCCCTTGTGGTTTAAAACCAAATAACATAAAAGTAGATGGAAAGCTATTACATTCTCTGAGTTTTTCCCTGGTGTGATTTATATGCATCCTTAGATGCCCTCTTAAGTCTGCACAGTTGTGTCTAGTAGCAAACATCACCACTTGCTTTATTCCACCTTATTCATAGTAAGTAAACTAAAATCCACATCAGCCTTTCCAGTGACCTTGTTTAAGAAAACAAGAGTCTGGTCCAGCAATCAGCCTGGCTCCCTTAGCGCCAAATCCATATGGCTCCACAGTCTCGTCCACGTCCAAAGAAACTTCATGGTTTGGAAAGAAAAACTGCTAAATGACATTGGCATGGAACACCTGGCCCTAGCTGCTTTGTTTTTCCCCTTCCCAAAACAGATCTTTTAACCTCCCTAGAATCTGTGATCACAAGATAAGTGGTCTGTAATGGTAATGGTTCTCCACGGACCAACCAGGCATGTACCCCAGCAAGGCTGCCCTCCCACGTTGGCAGTAAGCAAAGACTAGAAACAACATTAACGTTGTCCACTAGGAGAGCTGGAAAGGCTTCAGACTTCATCTAGTCCAAATGCCTTGCTTCATATTTGAGGAGACAGAGGCCCAGAGAGGGGAAGGGACTCACCCAAGGCCACCCAGCTAATTAATAACAGAGCTGGGACCAGAACACAGTCCTGACTCATGGCTTAGTTTGCTTCTAGCTCTTGAAAACTGGACATCTGATATTTAGCTATATGCTTATTGTTACCAAATTCCAGCATGACAAAATATTTAGATGACTGAAAAACTTTGTTTTATTTAAGCTTTATACTCTCCTTTTGGAAGATCTTATGATTGTTGGCATGTGGAGTCCATTCATATAGGGTTAAAACTATAGCATGTTTATCAATCTTGTCTTAAAATATAAACTTCACTAAGTTGAAGTTCAAATAAAATACTGACAGGAAAAGAAAATATAATTTTTAATATGTCCTTTTGCTATTTTACACCTAACAATGGCTGGAAATTAGACTCAGCCCGTTATTGTTAAACTTGATAATAATATATCACTTATATTTAAAACAAATGAATGTGAATATGATGTTTCGTGTTCTAACCCACACTGAATGAATGGCATCTGAATTTGTTTTTTGTTTACTTATGATACACAGTTGTGATGTAACTTTATATGGCATTTTCATGACATGAATGACAAAGGTGTGAAAGATCTAAAGACATAATTGCGTGTATTCAAAATAGCAATGAACCCTTTGAGATTCTAAGCTGTTTCTTTTCATTAAATAGGTCAATTTTGCCGTCACACAAAATCAAGCCCTTTTTTAAAAAGGGTCTAAAATAAATCTATGACATCAAATTTCTCCTTTAAAACAGATTGGTTATAGAGTGTGGTTCTTCTAGAATTGCAGCAGCTCTTGTAGGCTCCACTTCAGTCCGTGATCATCTTCTCACAAGTATGCAAGCAAAGTATGTACCTTGCAAAGGCTCCTGACTATAATAAGTAAACAACGTATCTCAACAACAGTCATAGAAACTAGTGAACTGGAAGACTTTGGATTGTAGACCAAGGCTTTGCGTACCTCCCAGCTGAGGTGTTTCATCAAACCCAGCCAAGGGGCTGATGGAAGGGCCTTCCAGGATAACAAAAGTGTTGATGACAGTTCTGTGAAGATTGTATTAGGGTGATGCAGGAAATCACCATAATACGATCTTCCCTTATATGATAAGGGAGGCAAGATGGCCTGTTAACTGAGTCCCAGTGTCAAATCCTGACTCTGCCTTTCATTGGCTGCTTGGTCTTGGGCAGGTTATATCCTGTGGCTTGGCCTCACTTGCTTCATCTCTTAGTTAGAATAGTCATAGTACCGAGACCATCTCATGGGGTGGCTGTGATAATTCAGCCAATAAATACAGGTTGAATGCTTGAGAAATGTACCAGTCATGCAGCAAATGAGATACTGTCACTATTAATACTATTACCATTATTATTACTATTACTACTCTTATCCTAGAGGGCACTTCAGTGGTCAGGAGTTCAGAGTGGGTAAGACAGAGATGGAACCACTCCAGGCTGGGGACATGGCCAGGCTGGTGAGGTGTCCAAAGTCTCTCTCCATAGCTGGCCAGCCCTGCCTTAGCAGCCTGGGTCCTGGCCGTGTTCTCACTCTTGCTCCTGTTTTAGTGCTCACCAACACACTGCCAGACACTTGCTCTTAACTGAACAAATTTGAATTGAGCACTTACTACCTGTCATGTAGAGTGCTAAGGAACTATAACACAGTGTTGGAGAGCCAAGCCCAACTCCCAGTCTTAGGAAGCACACATTCTACTGCGACAGTTCTTCCTTGGTGCTGACCTCATTTTCATTGTCAGCCCCAGCCCAGCTGACATCCCCGCACCTGACTTACCTCCTTTCTAAAGCCACATGAAGTAGGAAGGGGGAGTTGAACTGGAATTTGAAAGATCAGAGTTCCATATGACCATGTGCTCCTCTGTGGTTCTTTACCAGCTCACCTCTGCCTTTTTCCCTAAATATAGGCACACTTGGGTGGAGAGGCTGTTTACCCTTGACCATCCCTTCTATTCTACTCATCTGGTGTATCCGCAGTGCCCAGAGGATACAAAGATATCTCCTACCTGTACAAAATTGACATTCTGAAGCAAAACCCAGAACACATATTTCAAATCCAGTTAGACTCATGTCTGGAAAGTGGTTTAGTTATCTCAATTTGCTATTCATTGATGTCCCTATTGCCATCACCACCACCCCAACACATGCATGCACACACACACACACACACGCACGCACGCACGCACGCACGCACGCGCTTTCCATCTTGTCTTACCCTGCACAGGGATCATGTGCTGTCCTGTCACTCATGAATGACTACTCTGTCTCTAGATATTGATGAGTGCCGGGAGATCCCAGGGGTCTGTGAAAATGGAGTGTGTATCAACATGGTTGGCAGCTTCCGATGTGAATGTCCAGTGGGATTCTTCTATAATGACAAGTTGTTGGTTTGTGAAGGTAAGTGGCATCATGACTTTATCATATCCAGAAAAGAGCTAACTGATGAGCTACTTGATACACACTTGGCGAATTTCACAACATTGAAATTTCAGAAATGCATTAAGCTCTAGAAATAGTAAAGGGCATGGTGTGGAACAACATGAAATTTCATGCAAAAAAAAAAATTCACTAACTTCAGTGGAAAAACCAGGAGGCACATTCCCAGCCCCTTTCCCCCAACACACAGTGTGTTAATATTAGACTTCCCAGCTGATATGAAAAAGCTTTGAGTTCCTGGGTGTGTCACATAGATTGCTTTCGTTTCACATCGCTGGAAAATCAATATGAGTGGACAGTCATCCTAGTTGACTCTCAAAATCACTTCTCTTCCAGACAGAGACTTTGCTACTCCCAAGTGAAAACAAGGTTAATGCAGTTATTCCAAATGCATGAGAGAATTCCAAATGGCAAGAACAGCAAATTTGATTTTATATGAAGAATGTTGGCATGCACATGTACTTTTTTCATTTTCAAATTACCTCCTGTTGCCATGTATATGTACTGTGATTCGGAGCATTCCTTATAGCACTTCATATTTTTTCCTGCATCTGGGAAAGATAGTTCTCTTACATTTTAGTAAAAGGGACATTACTGGTTATTAAATATACCATGTGCCCAGGATAGTTGGAATAATTTTCTATTTAATACTTACACTTCAGGCCTCTAGCAGAGTTTTTATTCATGTTAGAAAGGGTTATTACCCCTTAGAGCACGTATTACAGCACATATGTCAACATTTTAATGTTAAAAAAAACTTTTTTGTCTATACTGAAGACAACTTATATACCACAAGTAAAGTTATAGTCCTAACCACATACTTGTTAAGTTCCTGTCACCAGGCTTTCAGTTACTGTGGCCAAGTGGGCACATGTCCCTTACTCTGCCTGCTGTGTGAGTTAGTGGGAATGGAGTAATAGCCATTCCGAGCCTTCCTAAGAAGATAGCCAGTTCAGACCTTGGCCCAAGTCCCTGGGCTCTGGGAAGCCATCAAGGATCAGGTACCTGGAGAGGAAGCATGGATGTGGGAGAGGGAACCCACGGCAGATGATCTTACAGTGCTAGAGTTGGCTGCCTCCCTCACAGCCGCACTTTTCCCCCTCTCAAACATGCTCAGCATGCCTGCCACCTGCCAGTGGCATTTTCCTCCCCACACTTCCCCTCAGAGATGGCTTTGATGATGACTGTACCCAGGTACCTTTTAACCACTTATATTTGCTGAAGCTGCAGCCCTTGGCCAGAACCCATAGACAAGACCACCCATGACCACCAAGTCAACTTAGACCTTGCTAGATCCATGAGATTAAACACATGCAACTGTACCAATGCAAGGCATTTTGCTGTCAGGGTAGCATTCTGTGGATATTGAGATAACTAAGTGCTCCAACTTCTGATTTCCATTTCACAGAATATCCGTCTTCAGGGTGAATGTTTAATCCAGGCTCAGCTGCTTCCTAGCATACTCTTAGCTCTTAGAATAGGAAAATGAAGGTTGAGTGCATACATGCCTCAGCAATGCTGAAATTGGAATGGATTGTAGAGGTGATTTAGGGAGCTTCCAAGCCTCTGCTCTCGCCAAGTAGCCACATTATCAGATGCCACATCATAGAAGTGCTTCTCTGTGACACTATTCAGTTTCTCCAGTGGCACAATCTGCCCCCTGTGTTTCTATACATCCTGAATACAAAGCAGGGCAGACCTGGTGAGTGAGGTGGTGCTGGGTCCCTTGTAACCCAAGGAAGACACACTCCTGCTCCTGTCTCTGTTGCCCAGAGAGGCACAATCCACCCACCTTAGACAGGAAACCCCACTGACTGACTGACAGTCCTGAGGGTTTTCCACCACAGAATCACGCCCAAGAGGCATCGGCTGATGTATTTGCCACCCCCTTGTAGGAACTTCTTTGGTCGAGCCAACTTCTGTGTAAAAGCCCAGAACTGGTACTAAGGGCCAACCCTCACCTGTGTTATAGGCCATCCCCTTTATTGGACTTAGTCTGTAAATTAGATTGTTCCACTGGAGCAGGGAAGAGGGAAACATGTATTTTGCCCCATGATATAGCATGGACATGTAGTAACTTTTGTGATGCCATGAATTTGAACTATACTAGTATCTGGTTTTTTTTTGTTGTTGTTTGTTGTTGTTTTGTTTTGTTTTGTTTTGTAGACAGACAACCCCCTAAGCAAAGTCAAAACTCTGGAACACACAATATCCATTATCCAAAATCTTTTCTGTTTTAATGAGAGTTGGTTTGTTTTCAGTAGTTTTATGATAACTCCCATGTTAGGTTTTCTTGATTTGATTGCCTTGTGGTAGTAATTTGAGCAGGTGTCTTTACAGCCCTGTACCTCAAAGCACTCTCTACAGACCAGGAGCACCTGCATCAGCTGGGAACTTATTAGAAATTCAGACTCTCAGGCCATTTTCCAGACATGCCAAGTCAGAATCTGCATTTTAGCAAGATCCCAAGTGATTCATGTGGACTTTAAGATTTGAGACATTCTGCTCTTGCAGCCTTTCAGACAATAGCAACCTTATTGAATCATAAAATCCAGATCTTTGAGTAAATACAAGGCTTCCTAGGATATTAATCTATACCCATGTCAAGTGCTGGCCCTAGCAGCCAAGTTTCATGACTTTTTTTTAGATGTGAGCATCATTAGAGTCCATATGTGGTCATAAATCAAGCCTTGCATTTATAAATATTACTGAAGTGGGAAAGTTTAGATAATGGACTTTCGGTCTTCCTTTCTCTCTTTCTTTTTTTTTAATAGAGTTTATTTTCTAGTGCAGTTTTAGGTCCACAGCAATATTGAGAAGAAGGCACAAATATTTATCATATATTCCCTACCCCTACACATGCACAGCCTCCCCCATCATCAGCATCCTCCATCAGAGTGGTGCATTTGTTACTCATTGAATCTCCGTTGACATCATTATCACTCAGAGTCCACTCTGATGATTTACATTAGAGCTCGCTCTTGGTATTGTACATTCTATGGGTTTGGAAAAATTTATAATGACATGTATCCACCATTCCATAACTATTCATAGAATAATTTCATTGCCCTAAAAATTCTCTGTGCTTTGCCTGTGTATCCCCTAATCTCCCCTAACCCCTGGCAACCACTGATTTTTTACTGTCTCCAGAGTTTTGCCTTTTCCAGAATGTTATATGGTTGGAATCATACATTATGTCGCCTTTCCAGATTGGCTTCTGATTCGCTTAGTAATATACATTTAATTTTCTTTTTTCTTCTTTTTCTTTTACCTTTTTTTTCCCTTTTTTTTGTGTGTGTTTTTTGTTTGTTTGTTTGTTTGTTTGTTTTTGACTTGGAGTTTTGCACTTGTTGCCCAGGCTGGAATGCAATGGCATGATCTTGGCTCGCTGCTACCTCCATCTCCCAGGCTCAAACAGTTCTCCTGCCCCAGCTTCCCAAGTAGCTGGGATTGCAGGTGCCCGCCACCATGCCCAGCTAACTTTGTATTTTTAGTAGAGACGGGGTTTCACCATGTTGGTCAGGCTGGTCTCAAACTCCTGACCTCAGGTGATCCACCCGCCTTAGCTTCCCAAAGTGCTAGGATTACAGGTGTGAGCAACCGCACCTGGCCATATTTAATTTTCTTCCATGTCTTTTCATGGCTTGATAGCTCATTTCTTTTTAGTGCTAAGTAACATTCCATTGTCTGAATGTATCACAGTTTATTTATTAATTCACCTATCGAAGGACATCTTGGTTGCTTCCAAATTCTGGCAATAAATAAAACTGCTGTACACATCTTTGTTGTCTTTTCAATAGAACAGATCAAAATAAAATATAAATTTGTTTTCGTGTGAGAGGCTTTGTTGACTGGACACCAGATTCTGTTCTCCTTCGAATTCAGTTCTCTTCTGCTCGTAGATATTGACGAGTGTCAGAACGGCCCAGTGTGCCAGCGCAACGCCGAATGCATCAACACTGCAGGCAGCTACCGCTGTGACTGTAAGCCCGGCTACCGCTTCACCTCCACAGGACAGTGCAATGGTATGTAGTGCCCCACAGGCTGGACACGCCTACCCAAGAGTTTGTCTTCATGAAGCTTCAGATATCTGGATTTATTTTCAGATAGTTAAGCTGAAGAATATATGAGTTAAGATTTAGACTGATGAACTCTAATATTAAACTAAATTGGAAAAAGGGATATTGTCAAAATATCTAAACACTTAGCTTTTTAATCCTCTTTCTGGATGAGATATTTTCAAAACAAGAAGTAAATCATTCGCATACATAGATTTCGTATTTGCCTGTCTGCTGCCCTGCCTGCAAACACTCACCCCCACACATTACACACACACACAATTATGCATACACACACTCCCCTAAGCAACATTTAGGACCAAATGATTTTTTTCCCTGCACAGAATCCCTCTCAGAAAGGTGAGATTTTCACCATCTTGGCTGCATACCCCAAATCTAGACAGTGAAGCTCTCCTGAGCTGGGTCAGATTAATCTGCAGAAACAGAACAAACAAAGCCATCGCTTTTCTTCCCAGTCATCTTACAGGGAAAGGGTCACTCACTGAAGGCAGTAAACATCAACAGCCTTTATTAGCTATTTATTCCCATGACCCCTAGAGATTAGATTTTTTTGGTGTTCACTTTTGTCAGGGATGTGATAGAAATAGGAAGCACATTGGCATGTTATCAACTTCAGTGTACGGTGAAGTTATTCAGTATCTGATGGTATCTTGTAGCCAGTGGTGTGAAAATTTAAAAGACTGCTGTTTCAGCCCAGAAGCAAAATAATATCTCAGAATGATTTTCTTATAAGTTTTTAAGTAATTCTGAATCTGTATATTTAGCAAAAATCACTGTATATTTAGCAAAGCAAATCATTGTATATTAGTCAGGAAGAATGTGTTATTTTGCTCACGGTTCATTTCACGGGGGGTTTCCTGGATATTTTATGCATTTGTGAATGAAACAACACAGGGGAACGTGGTCAGATTTTCCTTGGATTTCCTTGCCTACCAGTGATTAAGTGGTAGGAAGTGCACTGTTCTCTTTAGGGTATTTTGCATTGTTTTATGAGACCTTGGTGGGAAGAGGGTGTAATTGCCAAGCAAAAAGTCGCATTGAGAATCAAGACTTGTTTTGTTGAGTTTAAAGGAAAATGTGTAAGTATTTAGCATTTTGTCAACAGAGCTGTTGCTATCCATGTATTAAAAATACAGGACAGGAAAAGCAGGGACGTCTCTGATATGAACCACAATACCCTAGAGAAACTTGGCATTGATACCACTTCCCTGCATTTTGCTCATAATTTATATTTCTTTAGAACTGGATGAAATAATTCCAGTCAAAATAAAGAATTGCTGATAATATAGAATGAGTCATTTCATACCATTTCACACTCAGGTAGGAAGTGGGACAGAACTATTTATAGATCAAGATAAGACATTCAGCCATAGCCTGCTGGAGCTTAAGCCATTTACTGTTTTCTTGTAGGAGACTATCATACATAAAATGCACCCAGCTATAAGTGTTGTGAGTGAGCATCATTTGCAGCCAAAAGCTTGATTTCCTTTATTCATTGAAATCCTCAGAAGAAAGAGAATTAACTTGAGTTTTGCAACCATTCAGCCTGTTGGGTTGAAGACTTCATTCTAGAAATGTCTTTATTTATGTCTTACTTTTAAAATATCTTGAAATGCTATTCTATACTTGGCATTTTTTTTCAGGCATGCTGCAAAGTACTCCTTTGTGCATCTGTTTAAAATGAAAATAACTAAAACTTTCTCTCCATCATGAGATCTTCATTTGAATTCATAAGCACATTATTTCAAATCCCAAATCACACCTGGCCATAGCACCCACATTATTGCTGAGAGAGCTGAGAGAACAATTAGATATCTGAGCTCAGGATGCTAGTCTGACAGCAGAAGCTGGATAGTTAGAGCAAATGCAACCCCCTTCTGAAATGTCTTGCCCCGCAAAAGACAAGGAACAGTTTCTTCCCAGCTACTTCCTTGTGGTTTCCTCTCTTTCTCTGTTGACTGTTTGGGTTTCTTTCCACAGTAGCCTGTTCAGACCTCCTATCCCAACCTCAAATATGATCATCTAAGAGTTCAAATTCTGGTGCTTGTGGAAACCTAGATTTCTGCTCTAGTTTTACCAGTAGAACTCCAAAGTACTCCCCATGTTTCATTTTTCATTTATTTAAACCATCATGAAATAGGGCAATAGATGAAAGGAAATTCCTAATTGGGGATCCCTTTCTAATAAGATCCTTAAGGCTCTCCATTTCCTTGTGGAACTCAGATATGAGACAGACCTCGTCCCCTGCATACCTCCAGGTCCAGTCCTACCTGAAGGTGCCAAAGTTTTGGGCCAACTATGGTAGGACCTGAGACACCCTTCCTCAAGATCGGAAATCAGTCTCCTCTGCCTATACTGGGAAGCAGTTGGCTCACTTTAAATTCATTTTCTCAAAAGGGAATAATCATAATTTGTTAAATAGCATTTCTGCATAGGCTAGTAGTAGTTCCTAAGCTGCTCTATCTCAATTTCCCCTCATAATGATATACTCAACTTCACTTGGAACTTCTAAATGGTGTGATGATTCATCTACTAAATAGGAGATAACCATAACAATGGCATCCCGGACACATGAAATGGAGGAGATGTCCATGATTCTGGCACAGGCAGGGTTGCTGTGTGCAGCAAAAAGTGTCCATTCATGATTACTGTGTTCTGAGTAGACATTGCAGGCAAACGGCAAGTCTGGATTATTTAACTAAGAGCGAAATGCCATCTGCCCTACAGCATCTGCAGCAAAGATGACACTCCATTTGCTTTCTTCTGTGACAGTAGGAAAATCAGAATGGCACAGTGCTCTTCAAAGTACATTTACTCTAAACACAGAGCTTTAAAAAATTAGAGACATAAGTTGGCGTATAATTATGTCATATGTGAATTCATGCATTAAATTCTGCCCCTCAGATAATCAGATTTCAGGAAAGCAACAAAGATTCAATTGATGATAAATATAATTTAGAGCTTAAAGGCTGGCAGAAGCAAGATGAGAGGGCTTCCTTTTGAATGGATGAGAGTAAAAAGAAAGAGACAGTGTTCAGGTTGTCACATGCTAAAAGGAGCCCTGTGTAGACGTGAATACTTGGTGAAGATGGAACAAAAAGTTACAGGCATAAGACAAAACAAAGAGATGCAACTTGAACAAGCGGCCATGTAGGTTGTCCATCAAGAAAAACTTAATCTTAGTCATAGGATTTGACTTTGATATAAATTTCCAGAGGAAGCCATGAACTATCCATGACTTAAGGCACCAAATCTTAACTAGACAAAATACTTCAATTAATTCCACAGTCTGTGGTGCTGCGTAGGCCGATAATCAAACAGAAAATCCTCCCAGCTTGAATTTTTCCCCCCATTTTACTTCTAAGTTTTCTCATCTTTCAGAATATTTTTTGATTACTTACCCTTATTTTTTATTGTGTCAAGTATTGTTAACATTACTCTGACTATGCCTGGTAAATGAGAGTAAGTTTTAATCCATTTTGATGCAAAAATAAATATATCTGTTTCACTAACTTAGTTTAGAGCTAGGATTACTCCTGAGAACGATAGCTAGAAGTAAGTTATTGAATTATATTTTGTCTTCTAAGTTCTCACTTAAGATGCTTTTTATTTACAGATCGTAATGAATGTCAAGAAATCCCCAATATATGCAGTCATGGGCAGTGCATTGACACAGTTGGAAGCTTTTATTGCCTTTGCCACACTGGTTTTAAAACAAATGATGACCAAACCATGTGCTTGGGTAAGTATGCAATTATTATTCTTTTTTTTCATATGCTGTTGAAAGCTTTATTTGATTCTAAATATGGATAAAATTTAATACTAAGTCTTTTAGTAGTATTTTTGCTATATACAAAATAAAAACACAGATATGCAGCAGTGATATCCTATTTAATCTTTGGCAATCTGAACATGATAAACCTCTTCCTTGTTATTCGTTTGGCTGTCAGTTTAGAAAAAATTGACTAAGGGGTAAATTGAAAAAGATATTAATACAAAAATATTAGTGTTAATAGGCTATTATTCATATGTAATATTGATGTGGATTTTCTTTTGAGTTTTTGAGTGTGAGATGACCATTTTTTTGAGAAGGGTTTATAGTGTGTACCAGATTCTCAAAGGCAAATTTATAAATCCTACAAAGGCAAAGAAAAGTTAATCATTTTTCTAGAGGAAAAAGAGCTCAGGATTTTAAATCTCTTTCCTGATTTCTCTATTATCAGGATGCTGATTTAGAATAAACTTCAGTGTGTAATGAATCATTTTCTTCTTTTCCTTCCTTTATTTTTCTACTTTAAAGCAATACCATTAAGTCTTTTTGGGACATTAAGAACATAAATCAGATTCACAGCTGAAAGAACAATTAATATAGTAATGTTTAAGTCCTTGACTTTGGCTATGACTGGGTTCATCCATTTGGGAACATTTCTCATAAAGTTGTATCTTCTCCAGAGTAATGACAAGAGCACTGACAGCCCTACTCATCACTGGGCAGCTAACCTGTGTAAAAGCTATGATGATCCTGCCCAACTTTCTTTCTACATCTCTCATCTGAATTTTCTGGAGCCCCCTAACATAGAACCTTCCCAACCAAAGAACTTCACCAGTTTGGCTAAAAATGAATCAAGGCAGAAATTCTTGATTACTAGCAATGACTCATCTGGGTGTAGTCTTCAACCACAGACACACATTAGAGTCCCTTTGGGTTAGCAATAGCTTCCTGATTCAGGAATCACAGATCATTTATCTTCATGTCCAAAATGTGAAAAGAAAGGGAATCCTAACTCTAATCATTAAATTTTGCTATTCTCCGTTGTTACCTTCCACTCTCTCTCTCTCGTTTCATCCTTGTCCCTCTTCATAGTGCCTCATTCTTTCAAACCAGCAGTAACAACTTTCTTTCATTAAATTTTTGTATTACTTCCTCTTTAATATAATGTGCATCTACTCTTTATAAGAAATATGCTAGCTGCTGTGATGAGATGCAAAGACGTATAAGATGTCAGAGTAGCTTTACAAAATCATCAGAGAAAAGTACAGACCAATCAAAAGGCGAATAAGAATGCAAGCATGTATGAAAAGAACAAATTAAGTGCCATCTCGTTGGGGTAGTTTAGAAAAGCGAGAGAAGTCATCATTGGTGGAAGTTGTTCTATGTTTTTACAGGTGTAGGGAAAAAGGAAAAGTTGTCTGAAATGACAGGTGAGCTAGGAAGCTGAGTTATTTTGTTGCTGATTGTGGGGTAATGCCAGGTGAGTCACTGCTTTTTGGTAAATTGGAGTGAGAATCTTGAAGGTTGAAGTTTGCCAAAGGTGGCAACACCTCAAGACCCAGATGCACACTGAGTTTTTTCCATTTTCAAGTGAAAATATTTGAGAAAAGTGGCAAGGGTGGAGAATTCTAGAAGTAAATAGAATAAAATAATTCTTGTTCAGGTCTCATGTCCTTAGCTTGCCTCCTTTCACTGGCCAGCCAAGGAAACCATTTATTCCCAAGGTTTAGAGCTTTGCCGCTGCCTGGTGTCTTGCAGGGATGACTGCTGCTGGAGCTGATACCAACATCAAGAAGTTCTCAGCCTATGGATATGGACTGGTGAACCCTAAAATGCTCTTTAGCCACTGTAACCGTGTAACCACTTTTTCTACTTATAATTATGTTTCTTTATGGCCTTTCTTCCTACTAGACATAAATGAATGTGAAAGAGATGCCTGTGGGAATGGAACTTGCCGGAACACAATTGGTTCCTTCAACTGCCGCTGCAATCATGGTTTCATCCTTTCTCACAACAATGACTGTATAGGTGCGTGTGCAAAATTGTGCATCAGCAAAGGAAGTCAGTTTTATATGTGTTCTTTGTAATTAGCATCATCTCTAGTGTTCCAGCTGTCTTTTAAAAATGTATGCTATCTTATGCATAACAGTTGGTTATGGGACTTGTCAAATACAATGTGCTCAACATGAAATATATTACAGAAGTCTCCCCTTATCCATGAGGGATACATTCTGAGACCCCCAGCAGATGCCTGAAACCACAGATAGTACTGAACCCTCTATATACCATGTTTTTTCCTACACATACATACCTAGACTAAAGTTTAATTTATAAATTAGGCATGGTAATAGATTAACATCAATAACTAATAAGAAAATAGAACAATTATAACAATATACTGTAATAAGAGTTATATGACTGTACTTTCTTGTGTGCTGTCTCTCTCTCTCTCTTTCTCTCTCTCAAAATATTTTATTGTACTATACTTACCTATTTTTGGGTAGCAGCTGGCCTTGGATAACTGAACCCCCAGAAAGCAAAACCATAGATAAGGGGGAACCACTGTAACTATATCCATTACTTTTATTAAAATGCTTATTAGCAGCTATAATTTTTATGTCTACTTTGCTGTAAATTAAATAAATTTCAAAATAAATGGAATTAGATTAAGCCAAAAAAATTTTTAAATATACAAAAGTGATTCTTTATATAGAAATTATATGATTCAGGACTATGAACCTTCTGGTCTAGATGTTTCATGTGGCCTCTCTTAAATAAATCATTGAATCTACAGAATCTCCCTTCTAAAACATACTAGGCAAGAGTAATAAGCCAAATTCTTTAAATTTTATTGTGCTATAGGCTAATTTAAATCTAATTGCAAGAATACAAAATAATGCCCTTAGCTGAATTGTGTATTAGGATTTTATTTTTTAAATCAAAAAATTTTTAAATCTAAAATTTAAAAATAAAATCTAAAGGAAAATCAAGGAAAAACTGATAGGAAATTTGAATGTAAATTGTCAGTCTCTAATATAATAATGTAATCTTATTGTTAAATGTGTATAGGTGCTTAAAGCCAGTTCTGTTGTTGCAAACTACATCTTCATTGGCATTTCTTGTTTGGCTAAGCCAGCAAAGGCCACTAAAATTCAGAAAAAGTATTTTTTCCTTTAAAAGTTTTGATTATTGCTGGGATTATGACATCTTTGGAATATATTAAAGGATTGTTGGGGATTTTTCTGCAGATGTTGATGAATGTGCAAGTGGAAATGGGAATCTTTGCAGAAATGGCCAATGCATTAATACAGTGGGGTCTTTCCAGTGCCAGTGCAATGAAGGCTATGAGGTGGCTCCAGATGGGAGGACTTGTGTGGGTAAGTACAGGACTTAGAAAGACCTGGAAAGAATGCTTCCAGAGACCACTCAAGGAATCATGCAGTCTCTATTCTAATGCTTCTTTCTGGAAACCTGGAGGAAAAGTCAGAGTAGAATTATATTAATCCTCCCTATAAAGGCTTGTTTTTATTTAAGTATATATACATATATGTATATGTATATATATATAATCACTTTTTCCCTTATTTTAAAAATTAAGCTATTGTACTCGCCGAGAATACTCAAACTGTTAAACAGTGAAATTGCTAAATTGCTCTGTAAGCAATTGTGATTTCCCTTCTTAAATTTTTTTCTTTAAAATACTTTTATAGTAAGCTCTCATATCTTTTGAGTATCCTTAAAATCTTTATATACTCACTGACTTTTCACATGCTACAATTTTCTGGAAACATTTAATTTGATGCAGGTAAAATAAAATATGGTTGTTATACTATACATTTTTGAAAGCTGATAAAGCTTATTTTTATTATTGCTTATTTTTCTCCATGGTGGAATTTTATGAACTTTAATTTGCTTTATGTATTTCTTTGATTCATTCTAGTTTTTTTGAATTTTAATTGTTTGATGGAAGTCATGCCAGTGGGAACCTCTTCCTTATTTTTCCCTTTTCTTTGCAGATATCAATGAATGTCTTCTAGAACCCAGAAAATGTGCACCAGGTACCTGTCAAAACTTGGATGGGTCCTACAGATGCATTTGCCCACCTGGATACAGTCTTCAAAATGAGAAGTGTGAAGGTAGGAAAGCTATCAGTTGTAGCAAATGAGGAGTGTTGGGTGTCCACAGACTTAGCAGAATGAGAATTTTTGTAATGACGTCTTCATTTTGGAATACTTTATCAGAAACAAATGCAAGGGCATAGGTGTGACATGGTCTCATCCTTCTGGAAAGACAAGAAGCACTAATTATAATGCTAATCTCTAATGAAGTTATTTTGTTCTGTGCATATGACTGATCATATGATCCTGACTCTTTTCCACTGTGCTGTCATACATTTGTTAGGAATGCTGTGTCCTACTCCCAGTATTTCTGAGCTACATTTTTTAAGTGGCAATTCTTTGCAGCTAAAAATAGCTCCTGATTCCATTTAAAAACTTTAAATGACCACATTCAAGGTTGGATGAATGTGGTTATATCGTTTGTCTATTTTGTTTTTACCTATAGAGCAGTGGAAATGTGTTATTTCAAATAAATTCTCAGCAAATTTTACAGCATTACATTCCTTTTTGTTTGTTTTTAATGGAGACAGGGTCTTACTCTGTCACCAGGTTGGAGTACAGTGGCACGAGTATAGCTCACTGTAAGCTTGAACTCCTGGGCTCAAGTGATCATCCTGTCTCAGCCTCTGGAGTAGCTGGGACTACAGGCATGTGCCACCATGCCTGGCTGATTTTTTAATTCTTTGTAGAGATGGGGCCTCCCAATGTTGCCAGGCTGGTCTCAAACTCCTGGCCTCAAATGATCCTCCTTCCTCAGCCTCCCAAGGGCCTTCCTTTAACCTCAACAAATATGTCATATCATTAAGTGAAGGACATTAATTGCTAGAATTTCATAAATAAGTAGGGTTGAAAGGATTTTCAAGAAGTCACCTAGTTCACACCCGTGACTTTAAACAGGTCTGCATCTAATCCACAATGAGAATTTTCTCTACTTTTAATATCGTCAATTAGAAATTTTATTATATATCCAATTTAAGTAACAATCAAGTGATGATATTTAAAATGGAAACACCTTATTGAAATTGTCTAGATGCAAATTTTTAAAGCATGTTATTTTACTTTTATTAAAAATTGGCTTTATTATCAATACATAAGTTCGCTAAATTGAACAGAATTAATATATATAGAAAGAAAAATAACTGCACAGTCAATGAATGTGCCCATTCTACAATATTTGGCCCTATCCTAATAAGTTGGCATGTACAGGCTAATTTCTACCATAATAGAAATAGTCATAGTAATAATTAAAAACAACTGAAAACATTTGAGCATTTTCACAAAAGTTAACTTTTATATTAAGAAAAGGTTGGATACAGGGGTGGAAGGAGTGTCAGAATGGAGTAATTCAATCGGCAATAGTAGATCAGATTCATTAATAAACCACAGGGAACATAACACAGGTATAAATGCAACCCAATAACATGGCGTGATGGAGAAGCTGATTTTGCGTTGCACAGAAAGAGAATCACTTGGCATTGCACATTTCTAGAATACTTATTGTGTGGTATTTACAATATTAAGTCAAGATAATAAGGTTAATTTCTCAACTTTTCCTTAGTTGGGCCTCTTGAGAATAAAGTTGTATAATGCAAGTACATTTTGGTATGAGTAGAAACCTTTGCACAAATATAAAAATAAAGAGCCCAGGATACAAGGATATTTTGTGTTTTGTTGAAAAAATAAAAAAGTATTCTCATAAAAGTAGCATGGCTCAGAATTAAGACTTACCACTTTGTTCACTAAAAATTCCTGCTGAAAGTCAGGAGGAAAGATAAGTGAGTTTGTTGGAATAGAGTGGGCATATTTTTCCATAGGTAATCATATGTTTTATTGACCAACCCAAGCCAATTTTGAAAGTAGAAAAGGGCACTATTAACAATAAAGTCAGGCCAACTGGCATGAGCTGGGGCTCCCCCAGGCAAACTAGGACATATAGTTACTCAAGCCATTCAAACTTCTTATTGGCTACTCTTAACTACCTCTGTACAGGAGCTAAAATGTATAATATACTAAAAAAAATGCCACAATTCTAAGTGTACAGTTTCCTATTATCTATATGATGAAAGAAAAAGCCTGTACAAGAAAGGTATTTTTGTGTCTTTAGAAAGATTAACCCACAAATCAGGAGCGTCATCTTCTGTGATATCGTTAGTTTGCACTTCATAGGATTATACTTATTTTCATGAGTCTTGGTGTTCTTGTAAAATTCACAGTTTTAGGGCTATAGCATAGGGTATTGGGAAAAGTTCTGTGGATGGTTGGAGGGGAGTAAATTTGGATCAAAGGCCTAGATCTCACATTGAGTGACTCACTAGCAATGTGCTTAAAGTCTCAGCATTTCTGCTTCCTGAACAATGGTGCAGTGTGACTCTAGAATTTCATGCTTCTTTCCTGGCCTAGGGTACTATGAAATTACTCTGACTTTTCTAGTTAGCCAAGCAACTCAGTCTGGGTAAGAGATGTTTGTCACTGCACCGCTTAGAAGGCAGTTGCACATTCCATTTTTATATCAATAACTGTCAAAACTAATTCTTTTGAAGTCATGACAACCTAGAAGTCCAGTCCACAGTGTTATGGTACAGAAAAATACCTTTATTATTGTAAGAGTTTGGAAACTCAGTTGCCCTTTGTGTGTCCACATTGTGTGTCTGGTACCTGATGATGTCTCCATCGTGTTTTGACTTTGTTTGACTCATGTGATTCTTTTAGATATTGATGAGTGTGTCGAAGAGCCAGAAATTTGTGCCCTGGGCACATGCAGTAACACTGAAGGCAGCTTCAAATGTCTGTGTCCAGAAGGGTTTTCCTTGTCCTCCAGTGGAAGAAGGTGCCAAGGTAAGTGTCTTTGAAGGCTTTGGGCTTTCAATGCTGCATGTTTATTTGTGGTGGTCTTATTTTTCAAACATGGCAAAGCTCTGTTTCTTTGTGAACAGGAAGATGGAGAGTTTTCATTCACCCAGAGGTCTAATGATAACCATATGTCAGAAGGTTCATTTTCACTTTTAAGGTTAAAAACTCATCCATCAAGTTATGGTTGCTTATACAATTGTACTGATACATAAACCTCTCTCCCACTAAGAACACAAATGCTGATAGGCCCATCAGTGGGGAAACACCTTGAGCCACCGAAACAGCAAAGCCTGGGGAAATTGAGCTACATATCCCCTACCTCTGAAGAGATAAGCTGAAAAATGTGGGTCCAAAGTTAGACTTGAGACTGAAAAACTGCACATTAACCCATCTGCCCCCGCAATATGGTAACCATCCCTTATATCACAAATTCTCCAAGAAAACAAAAATAAATTTAAACTGATCAGGATTCTTGCTGGGCCATTGTTCATTTTTAGGAATAATACTTGTCAACTATTTGAGTAAAGATTTTCAAGGGTTTGCCAATGACTTTCAAATTTTAAACAAAAATCAAAAGGATCTTGAACTTCGGCATAACACAATATGTACTTAAGTCCCAGAAAACTGTTTAGACTTTTCTAAACAATACAATTGTGTATGGATATCTACATACACAAACTAGTTTTGTGAATTCCGGGGAAGGGAGATGAAACAAACACATGTATTTCTTTTTTTTCCACTTGTAGCTTTTGTTTTTTGGTTGTTATTGTTGTTTTGATGTTGAGTTGGGTTTTTTTTTTTTTGTTTTTTTTTTTGCATGGTTTTTTGGTTTTGCTTCCATATTACCAAAGATGGAAGAGGCACTGGATATCATTTAAGATTCAAAAAATTGAGTTTGGGGTCCCAGCCCTGCCATATTTAGTCTAGAGCAGGTCATTTAATCTTTTGGAAGCTCAATTTCCTCATTTTAAACAACAATAATATCTGCCCAACCAGCCTTACTGTGACAAAGCTTTGTTAGTTTCTGAGTCCTTTGTAGACTCTTGTTGTTATTCTAATGATCTGATTAACTTTTTACTTTTCAACTAGTTATTTGGGAAGTAAGAAGGAGAGTGTTGAGAGTTCTCCGGTTGATTTCAGCTTGTTGGTAGTTGTCAGTGGTCTGTGTGGATTTCAGGGTGGTGCTTAATTCGAACAGATATTCTGCATGGTACACACCAGCCAGATAAATTCTAACTCCTACTCCCTTGTTTTTGTGTGCCTTTGGCTTGGCCTGAATTTGGAAAGAAAGCAGTGAGAAACCAGGTGTGAATCTGCCGATGTGGCAGGCCAGAGGAAACTCCTAGGCTATTAATTCAATTTGCACTGGCCCATCACAGAGCAAGCTAACGCTGCAGGAAGAATCAGCCCAGCTGTGAGCAGCCCTGCCACATGCTCAGCTCCAGGAGGCAGAGCCAGAACTGAGGAATGCAAGCAGGGGAAGTGACTTTTGTAGTTCTGATGAAATTTCGAGGTCATTAAGGGCTCTTTGCAGATGGACTGGTAAACAGGCATCCCAGCGAGTCCTAAAGTATGTGGGCAAGCACAGCTCTCTTCCCCAATGCAAGACACCCTTGATTAATAAGCCAATTCTAGAGAATCACCACAAGCTAAAGTAAGTCTCCTTCAGAGCACAGATTTTGCTGGAGCCAGGAAATTGAGAGCTGGGTTTTTCTTGTAAGATGACAAATTAGGAGTCAGACTTCTATTGCCCATGAAATGAGAAAATTCCACAGAACCATGGATAATGTTTTTTAAAAAGCGAATGCCATGGGACTCAGATGGACAGAGCCTGGCACAAAAGACCACAGGTGTAAATGAGCCACTCCCACTTGCAAAGTTCAACGAAGAGAATTTGCCACTTAGACTGACTCAAGACTTCGTGCATTTGAGTCTCTGTCTAATGCCAAGATTTTTTTTTTTCAGGGTGGAGTGGAGTGGTGTGGGGGAGATAGAGCTGGGGTCTGGGAAGAGGTCAGCTATTAAAGGAAAAGAGAATGAGAATTTTAATACACCAATATTACAACATACATATTTAAAGAAACACTACAAACTGGAAGACAAAGCAGAGTTAAGTTTTCATATATTTGTTGAGACATTTTTGTGAGTAGTCACTGAATTATATCTAAAGGTAGTTGGAGGCATAAATAATAAAAATAAGACTGATAAATACAAAACATTATATGTGACAAAGAACTTGAAGAATAAAAGAGATCAAAAGTGTTCTCCAAGAAACAAGAATTTGTTCAGTCTTGAAGTTTCTCAGCAAAGCAAACATTTGGGTGGCAGAGATGCCACAGGATTGACTTTTATTGCTCTTGACCTTCAGAAGGATAATTCATTGAAAGGTGCTTGCCAGGTCCTTGCCACAACAGATGGGGAAGTGGAATAGAAATTAGAGAGATGATTTATCTCAATGAGTTGGTAGCCGTGAAAGGTTGAGCAAGTTTACTGGGGAGGCTACCTGAATTTGATTTACGTAACTTGGTAAATATAACAGATAGATAGATAGAAACTTTAATTCATGAAAACCTTTCCTTTGTTATCTCTGGCAACTCTGTTATTCCTACATTGTCTTCTTTGTCATGAAATAAAAGCTGGTGAGACTGTCTTAACAGAAGTGCTTAGGTGGTTATGATAGTATGGTTCCTGGGATTGAAAAACAGTGATGGAAGTGAATGAAAAAGGCAGAGGTGGTCAGATATAAAGAAAGAAGAATAGTACAATATGGGTATGAATGCATTTCTTTTAAACCTGCAGATTGTGGCCTCTGTGTAATGAGAGGAGTTTTGCAAGGCTTTAAGAAGTCAAGTTCGAGGGAAAACACAGTCCATACCTCTGGTTGAGCTCACTTTTTGGAGTCAGTGTGTTGTATGAGAAATGGAAAAGCCCGTTTCCAAAATTATGTCAAGCAATGTTGGAGAATTTTATAGGAAGTAGATCCCATCTTCTTTGTTGGAGTCATCAAAGCAATAATCAATATTGAAATATATTCTTTCAAAGAAAGACTATTCTGTTCCCACCCACCCACAGCCCTGCCCTCCTCTTCCTTCCCTCTCTGTGTTGAGCTAAACAACCTTCTTTTAAAAATTTAACATTGACACAGCTCTGCATATGTGTGTGTGTGTAAAATCTACAAAAAGCCCCACTTGCGTTTTGTAGCCAGCATCTCTGGGAGTATCTGCTTCAGTGACCAACCCTTGTGTTGTATTTTTGCCCATCTACAAAGTTGCCACTTCTGTATTTGTTCTGTGCCTGTGATCTGGGATTTTATTTTAGTTCCAGAGTTTAGGGGACACAGAATAAACCACAAAGTGTGATATCACAGTAAATATTAGAACTAAGAGGATTCTCTTACTCTAGTGTGCTCATTAAACATGATATTGCAAGCAGAGCTATCAATGAAGGAATCTTGTGAATGATTCCTTCTGTGGACTTTCCAATCCTGAAGTCACTGACAGATGTCAGTTTTGAAAACTGTCAGTTTTGGATTTTATTGGATTCACATCGGGTTACTTTGACATAGTGACTAAAATGAGAAGTAATAAATTTAAGTTCATAGAGTTGTTCATCAGATCTCACTATACAAAAGATACCCATGACTTTAACAATCTCAGCTCAGTTACCATTAGAATCACATAAGGAGTATTGCTGTGGTCCTGAGAGGAGAACATATATAACATAGTGGGTTGTTCTTTATTTGCTGTGGTGCAATAAGGACTCAGTAGGAAAGCAACTGAAGGGTGTCATAAATTTATGCTGCAGATTTGCGAATGAGCTACTGTTATGCAAAGTTTGAAGGAGGAAAGTGTTCATCACCCAAATCCAGAAATCACTCCAAGCAGGAATGCTGCTGTGCCTTGAAGGGAGAAGGCTGGGGAGACCCCTGCGAGCTCTGCCCCACGGAACCTGATGGTATGTCTGTCATCCGCATTTCTCTCTGGGCCATGCAGGGTGCAGACTGGCCATGACGTAAGTAAGACTGTAGGCCTTAAAGACAGTAACACAATTTAATTTAATTGTAAGTCTAATTAGAATGTTCATTAAAAATTATTTTATCTCAGGAGCTTGTTAGTTATTTTCTTTTTAATTATGTCATGAATCACAGATGCCCAAGGAGTAGACACAACATCTTAGGGAGTCTCGTTAAATAACTTCCTCTGGTTTCTGGGCTTGTTTTGTCCGTCATTTATCAATATGCACAGCATGTAGCAATTTTCTACCTCAAAATGCTTGTGGAGAAGCTTGTAACTAATTGCTATTGTTCTATCTATTAATGAGTGTCTCCACCACAGAGGCCTTCCGCCAGATCTGTCCTTATGGAAGTGGGATCATCGTGGGACCTGATGATTCAGCAGTTGGTCAGTTGCCTGTGCTGGATTCTCAGCATTTCTCAGTATTCTCAATCTGCTTCTTCTCTAGTTATTCTTATTTCTCTCCATCTATCTTGGAAAATTAAGTGCTACTTTTTTGTCACTTCATTTAGATAGCAATTATATTATTGTATTATTAGATAATCTATTGATTAAACACTGAAATGATCATAATTTATCTTCACGTTTAAAAAATACCTTGTTATTCACTATTTTTTTTCTCTTGCTTAAGATATGGACGAATGCAAAGAACCCGATGTCTGTAAACATGGACAGTGCATCAATACAGATGGTTCCTATCGCTGCGAGTGTCCCTTTGGTTATATTCTAGCAGGGAATGAATGTGTAGGTGAGTAATAAGTTTTCTTCCATAGGAACTTTACAGATTAAAAATTAAGCTATACAGTATTCACTGTATAGCCATGAATATAGGTACCAAGATGGCACTGAAATAAGTTTTATCCATCTACTCATACATCATTCATTTAGAATACTAGTGAGTCACCATCAGGTCCCAGGCACTGTGCTAGGCTCTGGAGCTGCAGCACTGAACCATGAAGACAAGTTCCTTCCTTTCATGGACCTTACAGCCTAATGGTGAAGGCAGACACTGGACATATCAGAAGAGATACTAGAAAGGACAACATCATAATGAAAGTCTTTGTGAAATTTTTAAAAAATTGTTAATGGTCATAATCTTATTCCCTTATCAAATAAAAATTTTATCTGGATTCTTTTATATTTAGTAAGATGAAAGGCTATATAACCAGTACACAATCTTTTTTTTGTAACCCTGTTTTTAAAATGTCAAATAATGGCTCCTCTGGCTGGCCTTTGACCCTTAATCAACACTAACTCTAACTTAAATCCAAGGATCATATTTAGTTATCTAAGAATTCCAAAGTGATTCAATATAACATAATTAATACTAGCATAAATGCTGAGAGTTTGTCTGTGTGAATTAGAAAGTACTTTTTCCATACAAGAAATCAGGTTATGAAGATTTCAGCTCCAGCTATGGCTGTGGGAGTTTAAGCAAGTTTTTTTAGCTTTTCTAGGCCTTAGAATATAATATTATGCAAGTAAAATAACATTTCTAATTACCTTTGCAGCTCTAAAGATCAATGGTATCGGGATTTTTATTAACTTGAAACAGAAATAATATTCTTGACAGTAATTGAATATTATAGTAGAACAAAAGCAAATATTTCAATGTTTTCTCCTCAGAATCTTCAGTTAGTGCTAATATGTGCATATGAAATGAGCCTCTTCGCCTAGGAGCTCCCCACCATAGCTTCTTGTCTTCACTTTTGACTTAAGAACCTCAGCACAAGAAACAACTGTTGACAAGAGCCATTACTCTTCTGTGCCTTAGATAGCTAAAATATCAATGTTATTTCTCAAAATTATTTCTTTCCCAAGGGGAGATATTCTCCCCAAGGATGTGTCAGAATAAGAATGGTGAGTATTCTAGGTGGATGGGTTAGAAGGCATATATATGTATATACATATATATATATATACACACACACATGCATGCACACACACACACACACACACATTTTAGGTCTCTTTGGTAAGATTTGTTCTCTCTGCCTGTGTTTTAGAGCGGTCATAACCTAAACATATTTTTTTCTAGCCTTTCCTCTTCCTAATGTAAACCATCTGGTTTCAACAGAATCAACACAATCTACTTGAATCTTGATTTTATTTGATGTATTAATTTTACTTAACCTCTGGTCTTTTGTTTTACGTAAGTTTAGTCTTTTATTTTATATCTGGCAAAAATCCATCATGTTTAAGGCTTCTTGGGGAGTGATGTAATGTAAGGCCAAACTGTGGATGTATTTCTGCTTTAAACAAGCAGAAACTTTTGATGAGTGATAGGGGCCTTTTTTTTTTTTTAACCCTTAGAGCATCTACTCCAAGTAGAAGATTTAGTTTATAATGTGGGAGGCTGGAGAAACTCATGGAGAAGAGCACTGTAAGGGCTAGATGTCCAGGCACTGTCATTCTCACTGTCACTGCCACTGCCACTGAGCAAGTGGAATTTCACGGCTATAAACCTGAGATAATAAGACATGCACACTCCCTTTCTGCAAGAACAGAATGAGAATTAAACATTACAGATCAGGCTGGGCTTGGTGGCTCACACCTTTAATCTCAGCACTTTGGGATGCCAAGGTGGGCAGATTGCTTGAGGTCAAGAGTTCAAGACCAGCCTGGCCAACATGGCGAAACCCTGTCTCCACTAAAAATACAAAAATTACCTGGGCGTGGTGGTGTGCACCCGTAATTCCAGCTACTCAGGAGGCTGAGGCATGAGAATCACTTGAACCTGAGAGGCAGAGTTTGCATGAGCTGAAATCGCGCCACAGCACTCCAGTCTGGATGTCAAAGTGAGACTCTGTCTCAAAACAACAACAACAACAACAACAAAATTACAGTTTAAAATCCTCTGATAGGATAAAAGGTATTATCTCAATTCATCATGTTTTGGACACATTCCTGGTTTCTTGCAGATACTGATGAATGTTCTGTTGGCAATCCTTGTGGAAATGGAACCTGCAAGAATGTGATTGGAGGTTTTGAATGCACCTGTGAGGAGGGATTTGAGCCCGGTCCAATGATGACATGTGAAGGTACATCTCTTAAACAGAGAACAGTTGATTACGTATACTGATCCTGGGAACAATTGGTTGATTACAAGTCTTAATATTAAATACAACTCAGGGTGTATATAATAAAGATCATCTAGGCCTGATCATTCTTCTTTTGTGGCCTCTTCGTAGGGAAAGAGAGATATCCAAGAATGATACAATTGTGTGTTCATGGCACATCTACACTGTATATCACAGAGAGTTCTCGTTGGTGTTTCCCTACCACTTATATTTAGATGCTTCCGTGTTGTTTAATACCTTCTTTCTTACTCTCACTTTCTCCTTCTTTATGTTTGTCTCTCATACTCCCACTTTTCTTTTTCTTTTCTCTTTTTCTCTTCTTTTCTATTTCTAGGAGCACTGCACACTAAGATACCCACCATCATCCTGTAGCCATTTGGAGGCAATCACAGCAAAAGCGGTTGCCTGTAATATATAAGCATCTGAAAAGTGTCCATCCATAAGCCTGGTGGAATGTAGGGAAAGAAGGAAAGGGAGGGAGTGTCTAGAGCAGTGGCTCTCAAAGGGTGGTTCCCAGGAGCAGCTGTATCAGCATCACCTGGGAACTTATTAGAAATGCACATTGTCAGGCCTCATCCAAGACCTCCTAAATCAGAAACTCCGAGAGTGGGGTGGAGCCCAGCAGCCCTCTAGGTGATCTGATACACTCTCAAGTAGGGATTCACTGGCCTAAGGAAAGAATGAAGGAGAGGTGAAGGCAGAGAATAAAGTTGGTAGCAAAGAGAGCTCTTCATCAGATATGATCTATCAAATGCCCATTGTCAGGGTTGTGGTAAATCTTTAAAGGTTGTGACTAAGTCATGATCTGGGCTCTCACTCGTGTTCTTAGTCAGCACTGGCCTTGGGGAGCAACATGATAGTTGAGATGGTCTATTTTAATCCTGCTTTTCCAAAACACATTCTGATGGTTCCAAACTCTGCAGTCTGCAGAAATCACTTTTTTTCCATTAACGGTAAACTCATTCCCATCTATTTAAGGTTTGAACATGGGCATCTGTGTAAACTGAGTGTCTCTGTCAGTATAAAATGATCTGGAACACTATTTGCTTGGGCAGAAGAATCGCTGTTATTTCACAGGAGCCTCTTTGTTTGGGGAAAGAGAGGTGGTTAACAATATTGGAGGAGCTGGTTTCTGTTCTGACCACAATTGTTTTGGCGGAATGGGGCAAAACTGATTCCCACGCCATGTAACTGTTGGGAGTGACAAATGGTCAACCTGAGCCTTCTAAGCCAAAATTTCAGAAGAGCCCCTCAAATGTTGGGTGGCCTGTAATTTCCCATCCACCTAAATAATCATTAATAATTATACCAGGACAACAAACATAAACTGGGACTGTGCTGGGAGAACCGGGATGGAGAGTCACTCCGTTTATATCAAATATAAAATAATCAACCCATTTTATAATTTCCTGGAAATGGGAGACCACTTGATCCATCCATGTTTATGACAATGAAGCATTGCAACTTTTGGTAAAGTTTTAGAGTTTTAGTTCAATTGGTAGGTTCCCTTTTGTTGCTGTCCGTGATCCCTTATTTTCTTACTCTCCTCTGCTGCAGATATAAATGAATGTGCCCAGAATCCTCTGCTCTGTGCCTTCCGATGTGTGAACACTTATGGGTCATATGAATGCAAATGTCCCGTGGGATATGTGCTCAGAGAAGACCGTAGGATGTGCAAAGGTGAGTCATCGTGTTCAAGGTCATCTAAGCCAGGAAGCTTTATCTGTGAGGGGAGATGTCCCTCAAAGCTTCCATTAGTAGGAGAAGGCTGGGAATTGGAATATAAATAGTCCGTGGACAATACGGGGGTTGTCACTGCCACGTTTCCCCCTAAATTGTAGCTGGAAGCATCATCAAGCGAAGTTGAGGACTGCACTGCACATCCTTTACTAGGTCTCACTGTGCATCGCATGCTCACAGCATGCCAGTATTTCTACAAGATATGGGAATAGAAAGAAAAAGACATTTCCCCACATTCAAAAAACCCAATATGAAGAGATTGAGACACATATAAATACGTTCTCATAATACAGTGTGATAAATGCTATGGTGATTATATATACAAAATGCTCTGAGAACACCAAAGGATATTCTATTTCAAGAATGGGGTAACACGTGCAATCTACTTTAGCTAAACCATCTCCATTAAAAATACTTCCTGAACACCTGCAATTTCCGAAGCACTGAACTAGGCTCTATTTCACAAACTGCAGTAATCATAGAGTTTGCTCTTGAAGAGCTCTGATTTGCTCCTGTCAATATCTTAAATGAACAGACACCTGTTCTCTCAAGATGGCGTAAATATAGTTTTGCTTAAGGGTGGGGAAATTTCCTAAATGAAAGGTCCTAATCATATGCAGAATAAATGTCAAATTTCTCAGCTCAGAGCATGTAAACGGGAAAGATAGAAAAAGAAAGAAGTACAATAGGACAGAAAGTAAAGACTGAGGAAGGCCCAACCAAGTCCACAAAAGGAAATGAAGGAGGGAAGAACCAGTAGAGAATAAGATATTTGAGATATATAATATAAAATAGTCGTTTACTATTGTATCCTGTTTACTAATATTATCATATAAAAATAATGTCATATTGGCCAGGCGCGGTGGCTTACCCCTGTAATCCCAGCACTTTGGGAGTCCGAGGTGGGTGGATAACCTGAGGTCAGGAGTTTGAGACCAGCCTGACCAACATAGTGAAACCCCGTCTCTACTAAAAATACAAAAAATTAGCTGGCGTGATGGCGCATTCTTGTAATCTCACCTACTTGGGAGGCTGAGGCAGAAGAATTGCTTGAACCCCGGAGGTGGAGGTCGCAGTGAGCTGAGATCATGCCACTGCACTCCAGACTGGATGACGGAGTGAGACTCCATCTCAAAAAAATAATAATATCATATTATAATATATTGTGTTATTATTATAATTATTGCATAATGTAAGCTTTGGTTTGTTACTCTTATAATCCATAATGATTGTAGTACTATTATAATTATTGCCTTATCACATATTGTGATTATAATGCTGTTATAATTATTGTTATATTAAGATATATCCATTATATTATAATTACATGAGGCCCTTTTAGTTCAATTAGTCAACAAGAATTAGAAATCATGCTTCAACAAAGGAGTATAAAACATAAAGGGACAGCCAGGCACGATGGCTCATGCCTGTAATCCCAGCACTTTGGGAGGCCGAGGTGGGTGGATCACTTGAGGCCAGGAGTTTGAGACCAGCCTGGACAACATGGTGAAACCCCATCTCTACTAAAAATACAAAAAAAATTAGCCAAGCGTGGTGGTGCATGCCTGTAATCCCAGATACTTGGGAGACTGAGGTATGAGAAAAACTTGAACCCGGGAGGCAGAGGTTGAAGTGAGCTGAGATCGGGCCACTGCACTCCAGCCTGGGCAACAGAGAGAGACTCTTTCAAAAACATAAATAAATAAGAATAGAAATAAATAAAAAATAAGGGAAGGAGAAGAGAGAAAAGGCATGATGAGAATCATGCTTCTTGAAGAGGTCATCAGTTGATTAGGGAGCAATTTCTTCAAGTTCAAAGGTGGTTAGAAGATTCCTTTCCATTCTTTAGAGATCATACTCAACAGAGCAGAAGGAAATACAGCCAATAGTGAAATAACAGATGAACATTGGTTACTTAATAACATTTTATGTTTAAAAGTCAGGTAATTAAGGCAGATATATGCATTTTCTTTGACAAATTTGTGATTGTACATTTTTTACAGATGAGGATGAGTGTGAAGAGGGAAAACATGACTGTACTGAAAAACAAATGGAATGCAAGAACCTCATTGGCACATATATGTGCATCTGTGGACCCGGGTATCAGCGGAGACCTGACGGAGAAGGCTGTGTAGGTAAGAGGATCCCTGTGGAAGGAGCTTTGAGTGCGTCAGAAGTGACGGTGGACAGAAGGAACCTGGGCTCTGAGTTCTTGTGACACTGTGTTCTTGGCGAGACCCATTTTGTTCTCTTACCGCATGTCAGGACTCTCCATGGTGGTTCCCTTGCCTCGTGATCATTTGTGAATTCCAAGAGCACTGTCATTGTCCCTCTGAGCTGGCCTTTGTCTGCTTTCTTGACCCATTTGCTGCCAGGATTTGAACAGCATGCCTTTTCTCTATTCTCCTCCTTTACTTTCCATACTCTTTTGTTGATTTGGGGGTCAATTCTCCCCATCACATTGGAATGCTTCCCTATTGACTTAGCTTTGCTACAAATGCCAGGTACCTCTCAATCAGGAATATCTCAAAACCATTGGGATCTACCTCCAGAAAATCTGGTCTTGTCTAGAGTAGCATCCAGGCACTGATATTTTTTTAAAGCTCCTCAGCTGATTCTAATATGGATCCAACATTGAGAACTTCAGCCTTAGACCAGGAGTTGGCAAACTGCCTACAGGCTAATTCCAGCCTGCCAGCCCACTGTGTGTTTTTATAAATAAGGTTTTATTAAACATAGGTATAACCATTCATTTGCATATTGTCCATGGCTACTTTCATGCCACAATGGCAGAGCCAAGTGGTTGCAACTGAGACCATATGACCCACAAAGCCTAAAATATTTCCTATTTGACCCTAACAAAAAGTTTCCTGACCTCTGCTTAGATAATAATTACAGGAGAAAATTATGAAAACCTTCTCACATGCATTCTCTTTCTTTTTAATAATAAATGGTGTTATAAAGATATATTTTATGTTGTCATTCAAGAAGATTAAGAATCCCATTGCCCTTTTACTCTGTACAATACAGATTGAAGCAGGAATTAAAGAACAGACTCTAAAAGCACAGAATAAGAAAATATGTAGATTAATTGTCACACACTGGATCCTCCTGGATCGGTAATTCTCAACCTCAGCTGCACTTTGGAATCATTTGGGGAGCTCAAGTCCAACCTCAGATATTCTGATTGAATTGGTCTGGGGGTGGCTGGGGCATTGCATTGGGGTTTTGAACCTGTTTTGACACTGTTCTGGATTCACCTTCCAACCTTCTCTCTTTCCTAGTGAGAGCTCCATCTGAGGGACCCTGAACTATTCTCAAAGGAAGGGAAGCACCTCAGCAAATTATTTTTGATCTTTCTAAATAATAATCAGATAATTCTAAGAATCTGTAGATATTTTAATGTTTTTTTAAACCTGGGAAACTGAGTTGTAGTTTATGATTTCTTAATAATATTGTTGAAATATTACAATAAACGCAACCTATATTGGAGATATAATCTAGGTTAATCTGAAGATTAATCTAGACAAACTCCCCCAGATCAATATTGACCATTATAGATATTATTCTAACATGTATTAAAATATTTCTTTCACATGCTGATACTCACATTTTTCTCTCCTTCACTTGAAATAACCCTTTGAGAGTCCTTTTTATGTCCTAATATGAAAAGATTTAAATTTTACTAAGTGAAAAATGTAAGTGTGCATAAAATGCTACCATCTATGTTTAAGTATATAAAATGCTATCAGTTAGGCCTTTAAAAGATCTGAAGTGCACACACACATACACATATTATGTATGTATTTGCTTTTATATGCATAATCCAGCTCTGGAAGGATACATTAGAAATTGGCCCCAGAATTGGTTGCTTTTCAGGAGGGGAGTTTGGTGTCTGGGAAGTAGGAAATGAAGGGGGTACTTTTGCTGAATCTCCTTTTGTACCTTTTTAATTTTGAACCATGTGAAGAGATAAGCTATTTACAAACTATATAGGAAAGAAGAAAATCTATTCTTCTATAAAAGATTCAGATGGCTCTTTCTGTTTTCAGTCTTTCAATGAAACCAAACAGTTAAGAATGAATTGAAGTCCCTTTTATACCTTTTAAATTTTGAGCCATGTGAACAGATTAGTGATTCAAAAGCTAAGTTAAGAAGGAAAGATGTGAGAGAGCGAAGGAAGGTGAGAGGGAGGGAAGGGAGGAAGGAAAGAAGAAAGGAACAAAGGGAGGGAAGGAGGGAGGGAGGAAGGAAGGAACGAAGGAAGGAGCTCCATCCTCTATAAAATGGTCAGATGACTCTTCTTGTGTTTGGTCCTTCAATAAAATCAAACAGATGAGAATGAATGTCAGACGAAGCCAGGGATCTGTGAGAATGGGCGCTGCCTCAACACCCGTGGGAGCTACACCTGTGAGTGTAATGATGGGTTTACTGCCAGCCCCAACCAGGACGAGTGCCTTGGTGAGTACAGTTGGCAGCGCACTTTCCTAACCTCAGCCTCCACACTGGGATGCTGGAAACCCAGACTTCTTATTTAAAATACAAGAAAATGTCAAAATCTGAGGAAGGATAAAAAATGTTCATATTTTGGAGATGCCGTAGTGACTGTGATTGTCCATTGGGCTCAGCACCACCCTGCAGCTACATTCTTCCTTTGCTAATTGGATCCTGAATCACTTGTTTGGAATTTCTTGGCTGCCTTTGAAGCCCTTGGTGATCAGGATCCACTTCCATGTGTTTCTCTGCCCCTCTGTCTGTAAGCATGGCTATTCCCTTGTATTTCTGGGAGCAGAGAGAGTTATAAGCTTGTCTAGGCCAATGTCTTTCTGCCTACTTACTGAATGTCTTATTTGTTTCCCTCAGACGTCATCCTTTCTCTTTTACTGCTGTCTCCAGCTTTCCCCTCTTGCTTCTTCTCACCCAGGGTAAAGTGTTACATCCTTTTTTGGTTTTTATATCTGACCAAATTTTTAATATTTTGTTTGCTCTTAAAATTTCCTGACATCCCCTTTGCCATATAATGTCCCTTCCAGACAATCGGGAAGGGTACTGCTTCACAGAGGTGCTACAAAACATGTGTCAGATCGGCTCCAGCAACAGGAACCCCGTCACCAAATCTGAATGCTGCTGTGACGGAGGGAGAGGCTGGGGCCCCCACTGTGAGATATGCCCTTTCCAGGGGACTGTGGCTTTCAAGAAACTCTGTCCCCATGGCCGAGGATTCATGACCAATGGAGCAGGTACTTCATTTATAGTCCAAAAATACTTGCAGGGAATCTATTTATTTGTTTTTTTGTGTGAAAAACAGATGAAAATATGGAGTTTGCAATATGTGCCTAGGTTGAATTGCACAGCTGAGGCCAACAAAAATTCTTCATTGTGGAGTTTTAGACATTTGAGGTCATGCTGCCAAAGTGGCCTTGGTCCACTTGATTAAGCTGTGTGTGCTTAGGACCCTCCCTCTGCATTCCAGCGAGTCTTCAACTTTTTAAACAGTTTACTATAAGTCAATTGGCTACTCAGAATATAATTTTTAAATTTTTTAGATAAACTTTGAAATAAATGATTATTAAATGCGCAAACCAGTCCACCAAGATGTGGAACTCCTAAAACTGGCCAAACAGTATTGCATAAAAGAAGTATAAATCATGCTGATATCCTGGCAATTAAACACAATTGCATCTGGAAAAGCACAAGCTCCTTAACTAGAGCAGGATGAGGAAGTGTCAGACTGTCTAAGGCAACTCTAGAGATATCTAGGCCTGTCACCAATATGATTCCTGTGTTTATCAACTGTAACTGCAATTGGTTTTTAGTTCATAAAAGGACTGAGAAAAGGTGAGAGCTTTTTTGAGCTTCTTGGGAGGGAATTAGAAGTGAAAGGGGAAGAAGGAGGTTAAGAAGGATTTGTGTTTGTATTGGAAAGATGTGGCTGAAGGCAGAATAATGGAACTGGATGTGATTTAAAAAAAAAAGAAAAAACAGACCTAGAAAGGTAAGATGGAGTGACCAAAAGCAATTTATGATTCTTTGGAGGATGTAGCAATAAGATGGCTGAAAAAACTCACTTCTGGAGACCAATAAGAGTGTGCTAAATTGCACTTCAGAGTAGACTTGTAAAGGTCAGATACACCCAGCTGTTGGTATAAGATGGTTATTTGGCAGTCAAGGGCTGAGAACCCATGTAGAAAGTGCTTGTATTGGCACTTCGCCAAGCAGTAAGAAGGTAAAATGGGTCAAGATGTGGAAGACAGTGGTTTTAATGCTCAACAGTGCATATTGACCCAGTCTTTCTCTCTGTGGTACAGCCATGAGTAAGGGTCTCCCTTCCTTAGCAGGCTGCAAAAACCCAGCACTGTCATCCACCTCAGAGCCCTGGTTAGTTTCTCCCCTCACCAGAGGACAGAAGTTCATCTCATTTCCCCAATATTATGTAATTTGAACTTTTTCAGGATTAACCACAAACACAACAAAAATAATGTAAAAACAAAAAACAAAAAACCTTACTTCTTATTTTAAGCATGCAATACTGGGGGGGGGGTAAATGGGGTTTCCTTGTCAAAAGGATCTGCTTCTGTGATTCATTTATTAGATGTCAGCAGGAGGCAAGCTTAATGGCATGAGATGACACAAAAAGCCAAATATGTCTAGATGGGGTGGCTGTTCTATGGACCCAGAAGAGAAAAATATACATTTAGAAGACCAGTTGTTTTTAAAGTTTTTCTGTGGCTGAATTATTTTATCAGTTATAGTCTAATGAAGTTATTTGTTTGCCTTTTGATATAGCTACTGTTACATATTAAATTTATGCTGTCATCTTACTGGTTTAATTTCTTAGACCCAAAATATAGTAACACAATTTATTAGTATTTACACTGAAGTGACCCCCTAGCTATTAATGTTGTCAATTTTATGATATATTTCTTATCTTAATTTATATTTGTTAAATTACAGATATCGATGAATGCAAGGTTATTCATGATGTTTGCCGAAATGGGGAATGTGTCAATGACAGAGGATCATATCATTGCATTTGTAAAACTGGGTACACTCCAGATATAACTGGAACTTCCTGTGTAGGTAAGTGTCTATTTCTGATGGCTTATCTTCAAGTGGAAATTTTAGATTATGGAAAAAAAAAAACCCCAAAGCTAAAAATCTAAAAAGTCTGTGCAGTTTCATAGGAAAGCACAGGACAATCATCAAAGTCTACACAGAGTTTCCTTTTTCTTTCCCCGAAACTAAAATTCTTCATTAGACCCTGTGGAAATTGAGCGTGTACACATCATTTTTAGATGCACAGTCACGCTGTATTTCTTTGATCATAGATCTGAACGAGTGCAACCAGGCTCCCAAACCCTGCAATTTTATCTGCAAAAACACAGAAGGGAGTTACCAGTGTTCATGCCCGAAAGGCTACATTCTGCAAGAGGATGGAAGGAGCTGCAAAGGTAAAGTAGAATTGACCATTGCCCCTCACCTAGCTCCTGACACATGGCTGCATTCCTTTGCCTGTAAGAACTCCACAGGCAAGCCGAAAGACCTGCTTTACAGGCAGGAGGTGCTTCCCTGGGGTTAATGCCTCCATGGGACCTACCTCCTGTGCTGGAGGGAGGGAGGCTAAAGCCAGGGAGATTGTGGAGGAAGCAGCTGTCCTTGCTGCATGCCCCCTGGGCATCCATGGTGGCCATCCATGACTGTCTCAGAGATAGCAGGGCCAGCTCTCAATGGTTCTGGTGGGGCAGATTCTTAATTGGTGACCTCCTCTCTGCTTTCTGTTTTTTTGTATTTATTCTTTATAGCTATATAGTTCAGGTTTCCAGGAAGGTCCTGCCTCGGAATAATCAGTGCCATGATCGTAGAGGACATTGTGCCTAATGAATTAGATACTGTGTCCAGATTTTTGTTCTGCAGGAAAAGTCCATTTCTGCCCTGTAGGAGCTTCCCTGAGACATAAATATATTCTCACTCATAGGTCGGAATTGAACAATGAGGTCACATGGACACAGGAAGGGGAATATCACACTCTGGGGAATGTTGTGGGGTGGGGTGAGGGGGGAGGGATAGCATCGGGAGATATACCTAATGCTAGATGACGAGTTAGTGGGTGCAGTGCACCAGCATGGCACATGTATACATATGTAACTAACCTGCACAATTGCACATGTACCCTAAAACTTAAAGTATAATTAAAAAATATATATATATATATCACACAGAATTAAGAACCAGCAAAGCTCTGGGCAGAAATCCCTTCTCAACCAGAAGTTATCCTTTGCAAAATTTTTTTGGTTTAATTTTACTCCTGTAAACATCTTCCTCCACAATAAGAACATTATATTTAGTGAATAGCACTAGTGAGTCATACTTAACAATAATTTGGGAAATTAGAGATTTGGAGAAGAAAAGGTAGACCAAGTGGTAGAGCAAGAGATATCATGTCATGCCATGAAACTTTGAAGGAAATTTATAGAAACATACAGAAGTAAGGAAGGTAAAGGATAGAGTGGAGTCTTTTTCCTATTTTTTGTCGTAAAGCTTAAGTTCTTCCACTTACTTGGTATATATAACTAAATATCAAATGAATGATGCAGCTGTGTGTACCACTGAACTGAGAAGAGGCTAGAAGGGTGGAGGGTGGGACCCGCACATCCCCATGGAGGATCCAGATTGGAGGAGAGGAGAGGAGGGGAGAGAAGTGGAGAGCAGCGAGAAGTTGGGCTCTTGACCTCTTTCCTGTGTCTGCTGAAAGGGAGAGTTAAGAGACATGTAATAGTGGATGACACCATGGGCAACTGCCTGAGGCCTTCCTGTGCAGCACAAAGCCTGTATAATCCTGTAGTTTGGGGAGAGGAAGTTGAGAGACCTACTTACACATTCTAACCATCTTAAATGAAGTCGCTCATAGTTTTGTTCTTCTCAAATGTGGAACTTATTTTACATCTGGGGTCACTGTGAGTTCTAGGCAATGTGAAGCTATAACTCAGAGCCATAAATTTATTCATATAAATGAAGAACCAAATTCAAGGGGAAAATATCTCTCGTATATATTATCTGTAACAAGCAAAACAAATTTATAGCATTTTTTCTAACCTCTGGGGGCAGAAAATTCTCAAAAGTTTCCAGCAATTAAAAGATGAAAAATGAAAATGCATCAATAAAGTTCTCTTTATGGCTCTAGGAGTGCAAAGAGCAACTGTAATTTTTACATGTCCACTCACAACTTGTCCCTTTTCCTGTTTTTTCCCATAAGGTTCAAATTCTTCCACTTACTTGGTATATATAACTAAATATCAAATGAATAGTGCAGATAGTTGCACCACAGTCACTGAGAAGGAAGAGGCCAGAAGGGTGGCCGTGGGAGCAGCACATCCCCAGTGAGAGATGGGTAGAATGCAGATTAGAGGGGAGAAGAGGAGGAAGGGTATTCTTGGAGACAAGAGCAGCAAGTGCTGCTATTCTTCATGTGTTGTACTCATGAAATGGTGTTAGGAGAAATCACTGAGTCATCTTCCTCACCTGTTGCAGGTGAGCTTCAGCAAATGTGTCATGATGCTCCAGCCAGGCTCCTTGGGCCATAGACAGGGGAAACCAGTCCACAGGCTCTGAGAAAGCTGAACAGAGAGTGCATATCAGTCAAGCTTTCAGCAGTGGAAAGAGCACAGGACAGGCTGCATTATAAGAGAAGCCGGAACTAGGACAGGTCTCCAGAGGGTCTCTCAGTGTAGGTCCACTCCAGATGTTACTCTAGCCAGGAACTGGCCCTGTGGAGTGGAAGCAGTCACTGGCAAAGCTGGCACTGATCTGCAGCTCCAACGCAGTTGTGCAGATGGTGAGGGCATAGTGATTGAATTTGTGATAAAATAAAGTCACTAATGTTTTTTCCTGAATATGCGACAATTTTAAAATTATCATTAAAATTTAGCTAGAAGCTAGAACACAACATTTCATCTCTTGATATTTTGAAATAACATTGGAGTTGAGAATGCAACTAGAAGTTGAGGCATTGAGAAAAGAGGCCTGGTCAAAGCAGAGGGTTTTATTGAGATGTGGGAAGCAATGTTGGATAAACACTGCAGGCAGTTGTCAGTTTTGGATTTTTGGTTTTTTTGTTTTTTGTTTTTTGTTTTTGTTTTGAGACGAAGTTTCACTCTGTTGCCCAGGCTGGAGTGCAGTGGTGCGATCTCAGCTCACTGCAACCTCTGCCTCCCAGGTAGCTGGGATTACGTGCACGCACCACCACACCCAGCTAATTTTTGTATTTTCACTAGAGACAGGTTTTGCCATGTTGCCCAGGCTGGTCTCAAACTCCTGAGCTCAAAGTGATCAGCCTGCCTTGGCCTCCCAAAGTGCTGGGAATACAGGCATGAGCCACCACACTTGGCCTGGAGGCAGTTTTATTAAAAGTGCCTTTAGCTATTAAAATGAATTTTTCCTTTGCTTTGTTTCCTTCCTGATTGCTCAATTTTGGTTTATCCTAAGAAGAATCATGACTAAAGAAATCAGATTTTGTTTTTGACGACTTCATTTGGGTAGATTAAAAACAGCAAACAGAAGAGAACTAAGCCAGCAAATTCATTTCCAGCTTCAACATTTCTCTTTATGTTCTAACTTAAATAGATCTTTTCAATGCTCTGGAAAATCTGCAGAATCATTCATCTTTCACTTCATTTAAAAATTTGTTTAAAATGTCATGATTTATTTGAAATTCCTTTGTTGAGGAATTCCTGCATTCTCCAATTAGAATTGTGTTTTCTTGGATCCCCTAAAGATCTCTTTATATTTTTTTGAGGGGAGGAGGGTCTAAATTGACACCTTGTTTTATCTTTCAGATCTTTACCCCCTGTGTCCCTCCTTGCCTTTTGCTGTGGCTTCTTTCTAGTCAGGGTCATTTGAGACCTCCAAATCAAACGTGGAGCTGCTTCATAGGGGCGGCTTCCCTGATCCTGTTTTGTTGGCTTGACTCAAATGCCTCTCTTGCATTCTCTTGTAGATCTTGATGAGTGTGCAACCAAGCAACACAACTGCCAGTTCCTATGTGTTAACACCATTGGCGGCTTCACATGCAAATGTCCTCCCGGATTTACCCAACACCATACGTCCTGCATTGGTGAGTAGGAGAGGAAAAAATCCTGCATGGATTGTAGCGATTCTTTTAAGGGATTATTTTCTATTTCCTCTGCTGCTGGGATAAGAAAATAAAAGCTCAAAGAAATATATGAGTGCATGTATGTGTGAGCACACCGGTACATGTATGTGAAGAGTTGTTGGCCTTATTTGGCCTTTTCCGAGTTATCCTTCTAATTTTCTTTTAAATGATACAAAGAGAGCTTTGGGGAATTTTAACCCCTCTTTGCCCCCACTGCTTCTCATAGATAACAATGAATGCACCTCTGACATCAATCTGTGCGGGTCTAAGGGCATTTGCCAGAACACTCCTGGAAGCTTCACCTGTGAATGCCAGCGGGGATTCTCACTTGATCAGACCGGCTCCAGCTGTGAAGGTGGGTGGAGACTTCAGCTGCGATCCAGCTGGTGAATCCTTGTGGAGGTGGCCTGTGTGGCTATTGGCACCTTCATCATCAGCCTCTATGAGATAGCAGATCTGAGCCCAGGGGGGCACTCAGCTAAAATAGTGTGCACAGGTCCTGTATCTTAGAGTCGTGTTTTGTTTCATGCTTGATTATGTCTAACACACATGCCTTTCCTAAGTATATCAAGACTTTTTCTGCTAAGTTTTTAATTTAACCTAATAGGGAATAACTCAGTCAAGAAAAATATACTTGATTTTGATTCATTAATTTTCTGGTCACTGGGTCCAGAGCCATAAAGGGATTTCCCCCATGTGGACTAAACATATGAGGAATAGCTCTTCTGATGACATTTAATTAGAAGTTTAAATGATATTTTTAGAAGTTGATTGTGGCTTTGACGCGTTTTGGTTTCTAATTGTGTCACCAAAAATAAAAAAAAAAAAAAGAGCAAACACAAATAACTTATAACTTACAGAGCTGTCCCAGAGAGTGCTTTGGGCTTTGCACTAATTTCCTGATCATTTTTATTTGTAGAATTTGCCAGGGCTCTCTGAATGATTTTCTCCTTGGACTTAGCAGCAGTTCCAGAAGAGATATTCTTGAAGTTTTTGGTGGTAGAATAATGTATAGGATGTGTAGGGGCCAGATTTCTTATTAGAATCCATCTGGCTTCAGAGAGAGATATTGAGTTGGCATCATGGTGGCTCTGCTTCTTTTTCAGACGTGGATGAGTGTGAGGGTAACCACCGCTGCCAGCATGGCTGCCAGAACATCATTGGGGGCTACAGGTGCAGCTGCCCCCAGGGCTACCTCCAGCACTACCAGTGGAACCAGTGTGTTGGCAAGTAACTTTTCCTCACTCTCAAGATGCATGGCTGTCAGCTCCTATGAAGCAAAACACTGCTTTCTTTCTGAAGCTGTAAATGTGTTATTGAAGCAACAAATACTCATTTAAAATTGCCCTAACCTGGTTGAAACTCGAGGTAAGTAACAGTCTTTGCAAAACAGCAAACTAAGAAAAAAAATTATAATTGAGGGTGCTTTGAGAGCATCTGAAATGAAATGCCCCCAGAATTTCTTGAAGTGCAATATCCTCCACCCTCCCGCTGCACTGCTAGTCATCAGCCCACACTTGAGTTATGTTCATATCAGGGGTCAAAAAATCTTACTTATGACTGAAAAATATCAGCCAGCCAAAGGCTATTTTGAGTGGCTTTTGGCCTAAAGATGCCAAAGTAGTTCTGTTCAGCTCTACACATTTTGAGACAGAGCGCAAGCAGGAAACACAGCAAGGTTGTGTTTTTTTGTGTGTTTTTGTTTTGTTTTGTTTTGTTTTTCAAGATTGCTAAATTCTTTTGATAATTAAGGGAGATCTACTGACTCTCTCATTAAATTGAAATGATGTCATCTTTGATTCTACAATGTCATGGGAAAATAAGTCTTAATGCACATCAGAGAATCAAAACATTGTGAGTTTGGAGGGATACCAGAAGCCACTTAGCTCAGGCACTTTGTTTTACAGATAAGGACCTAGAAGTCCAGAAAGGGACGGTAATATTTCCTTGCCCAGTTCTTTTGTGACATGCTTGGAACTAGAACCCACAACTCTTAACTTTCTGATGTAGAGCTGCCTTTCAAGTGTCACATTCACTTGTTTATGTTCATTCAGCAAGCGTCTGTGGAGTGCCACTGCAAGCTTGGTGCTTTGGTAACCTGTTCTAGTTGCTACATTATTCTGTACAGAGCCCTCCTTAGCAAAAACTCAAAGAATTACTGCTTCCTGGGTGCAGGCTCTGCATTGCAGTGGTTCACTTTCATGCAGATGAAGACATATTTGGTGTGTTTTCATTTATCAAAATCATCTCTGTCATCTAGTTTGATTCTACACAAGACAGATTTGCAGTGGCATGTAGGGTTGACTGAAGTGACCCCTGTGCTATAGGAGTTTCGACTGCGTGAGTCTCTGGCTAGCTATCTGGTTTTAATAAAAATGTCTTTGTTCATTAGCAGCTCAGGGAGGTCTTTGATTTTAATCACCAGTTTCTGACATTGTTCACAGAACTTCCAGAGTGAACTTTGTTGATTCAACACCCAGTTTATGAGCCTGTCTGTTCTCATTATTTAGGTCATTTTAATAACACTGAAGCTAAGTGAAAAAAACATAAGAGAGGAAAGGTATGTCGCTCCTGTACCTTCTCCTCCTCCTCCTACCATCAGTCTGAGGATGGTAGAGGCGACCAGGCCGTGCACTAGTGTCCTGGAGATTCTGCTCTGGTCTCGTGAAGATCATCTCCTGGCTGGACACTCTAAAAAAACAAGTTGATTTAGAAGTCAGAAGAAGTTTGGGGTTCTTAATGTCTCCAAATGCCAAATTGCTCTCATCAATCTTGAGAATTAGAGTTATCTAGAATGAGCATTGCCTTGGGCTAAAATAGCTTCCCTAGAACCACAAGAAACAGAGCAGATCTCTTAGACCAGCCCTCCCTGGATCCTCACTCCCAGGTGGCTGGAAGTTCACTCTTTGGGGTAAGAGGGCCACTAATTTCATTGCTTTCTAGAAGTAAATTTCAAAAGTTCAGCTTGCAGATAGATAGAGTTGACCCATTTTCCTCTAGAGAAAATGAGTAAAAGAAAGCCCATCCTGCATTTGTGAAGTTTCCTATCGGTACTCCCTTAAGGCCACAGCTAACATGAACAGTGCAAGCTGGATGCTGAAACCTTTGATTTTAGAGGACAGAGTGGTGGGTTTCAATCCACTTTTAAGGAGTAGTTTTCAGACTTTAATGCTATTTTGGTAAAATTCGAATTGTCTCTTTATAAAACAAGCAAAACCCTCACCAATCTAAGTACCAACTGGAAGAATAAAACAAATATTTTGGAGTGTAAAAAAATTCCTTGTGGAGTCATTTGCTCCAGAGTGCAGAGGATGAAAAAGGTCAAGAAAAGTGCAAAACATGTTAACCAAATCATGGTGTTTGTATATTGATAAAAAGGGCGAGTGCACAAACATGCTCTTTTCAAACTGTAAACACTGAATATTTGCCAATTTCTTATTTTAATCTGTGCTCTACTCCATCCTACCTCTCCAACCTAGATAAGCAAGTTTAATAACTTTATTAAATTCTCAGGGAAGGGAGAAAATGTAAAATAAAATTTAAAAGAATGTGAAAGGAGAGGGGGAGAACTCTTGATAGTTGTAGTAACACAGATAGATGCTCGAAGTTAAAAAGAACCTTAGAGTTCTAGCCTTCCCTCTTTCCTAATATATAAATCCTTCTCTAACTTCCTTGCTTATCCCAGTTTGGCTTAAATACCACCTTGAAGGGCGCCCACTTTCTCCCAAGATAGCCCAATCTATGTATAGACAGCTTTTAATACTTAGAAATGTCTTTTTTTGGCATAAAAAAAATCATTTCTCCTCCCTCTAATTTCTCACCATTGGTCCTACTTCTGCTCTTTGGAGGAAAAAACACAGAATAAATCTAAGCTATAGAATGACAAGTCTTCCCCCTCATATACCCACGCCTTGCAGGTTTTATTAGTCAGGGTCCCAGCAAGAAGCAGATGGCTGAAGCCAACCAAAAGTGAGGGACAGGGGAGCAGAGCTTGCTCATGCTCCATAGATCAGCCACCTGGGGCCAAGAGCAAGTGGAGAGGATGGAGGATGGACGTGGAGGAGCAAGAAGACATCAGCCCAGGGGTGTTCTCTCCAATGAAGTAAATATGCTTCGTTCTTCATTCTTTGTTTGACATGGAGCTTGGTGCCAGTAGTTTCTGTTGCTCTCTATTGCACACTTCGTCCTCAATTTAAAATAAGGAGAAAGAACACAGATAACGTGTTGAGCACAGAAAGAGAAAGGGAAGAATGAGAAAGATAAAATTATTATTTCTATTTTAAGAGCCCTGGAGCCTAAGTGACCTTGGGTGAAGACTTGAAGGTCTTTGGATACAAAAGATTTTCAGACAGGCAGTTAAGATCAAAGACCTGTAGCTGAAGGGAAGGAGGGAAAGAGAGAAGGAAGGAGGGGAGGAGAGAAGGAAGGAAGGAAGGAAAGGAGGGAGGGGAGGGGAGGGGGGAGGGAAGGAAGGAAGGAAGAAAGAAGGGAAGGAGAGAAGGAAAGAAGGTAGGAGGGAAGGAGACATGGAAGGAGGGAAGGCAGGCAGGCAGGCAGGTAGGAAATGTGAATATATACTAAGTATATACAAGTGAGCATCCTTCCCCACCACTTTTATCCACCTGTTTTCTAATTTAAAAAAAAAAGAAAACATAGATTTTTTGAGAAACATTATTTTTCTTTATAAATGAATCTGCCTTAGCAAAGAGGGTAAACTAATTACAGGAGAAAGGAAGCACCAGCTTAAATGTGGAGCGTCTCTTGAGACGCACTGTGGTATAAAGGAAAGCACATGGATGGCCTTTGCAGTCCAACAGACCTGGCTGTGAATTTCTGCCCCGCTGCTGCTGGCTGTGAGATCTTGGAAGAGCTTTCTGAGCCTCACTTTCTTCAGCTGTAAAACAGAATATAATACCTCTTTCTCAGGATTGTTAGGAAAGCTAAGGAAATGAATGGGCAATACCTGTATCCCATCTATCATAAAATAGGTATCTAATAAACATTCATTCCCTTCCCCTTCCTCTCTTCCATAGGAAGTGGTTATTCGCTAAGTGAAGAGAAGGCCAATCTATCTACATTCAAATGAACGTATGCCTGAAAATGGGCTATAGCAGTCAAGAAATGTCTTACCAGCAACTTTCCAACCTGCCCTGCAAAGGCAGATCTACAAAAATATATTAGAGACTTCCAAAAATTATAAATCAGAAATAATGAGAAACTCATGGTTTTCCCCCTTCTAGTTGATTTTTTTAAAGTAAGATTTCTTTTTCCTGCTTCTTAGCATCAGACTTGGCAGGTCCCTGTGGGTAGCCAGCCCTGCAGCTTCTGTCTCTCTTGTGGGTTTTCCCCAATTACTGCTTGTGAAGTCTGCACCAAATCTCTTCCAGCCACACTTAGTTTTAGACAGGGCTCAGACACTCTGGGCAGGAGGCTGGTTTGAATAAGGAGGGGGCCGATTGGGTGATGGGAGCAGACATACCAGAAGGCATTATTCATCTCCCAGAACAGGTACCTGGGGGCTTTTGCAGAATTTTGAAAAGGAAGTCCAAGTGGGGCAGACACGTGGGGCAGACACTTGGGGCAGGATATCAGCCTTTGCCAGATCAGCATATCCTGAAATAGGCGGACAGGGAAAGCAACCTGTGGGAAAATGATTGGTCTCTGCTTTTGAGATATTTGTCTCCTCGCTGGGCACTTGTGGAGCAAGTACGCAGAGAACTGCAAGATTCCTTTCCTCCCCCCTTGAACCCTAAATCTTAGCTACGGACCAGCACCATGTTGGTTCATGACCGGATGTTTACATGGAGCAGAAGATACCAGTGTTGACTTCTGATGAGAACTGGAGTCTGCTGGTCCTCAGAATGCCATCCTCTAATGCCCTCTGCCTGGTGCATTTGACTTCATCTTCCATGTCTCATCTTCCATGTTTACTCACAACATAGCAAGAAGCCACATCCATGCCCGCATCTTTCTCTGCTGTTGCTCTCCCCACCCAGCCACCTCTGCCTGTCTTACCTTCCTGAGAGCCTAGCTGAGGGCCAGCTGGCCGGCAGCAAGTGGCCAGATCCAATGTCCTCAATAGAAATCTCTGGCTGCTGCCACACATGCCGCTTCTTATTTTGCCTGCAGATGAAAACGAATGCCTCAGCGCTCACATCTGCGGAGGAGCCTCCTGTCACAACACCCTGGGGAGCTACAAGTGCATGTGTCCTGCCGGCTTCCAGTATGAACAGTTCAGTGGAGGATGCCAAGACATCAATGAATGTGGCTCTGCGCAGGCCCCCTGCAGCTATGGCTGTTCCAATACCGAGGGCGGTTACCTGTGTGGCTGTCCACCTGGTTACTTCCGCATAGGCCAAGGGTAAGCAGTGCTCTTCCTGGTCATGGTTGGAGATTCTTTCATTTGTAATATAATTAAGTATACTGAACTCAAAATTACCTGTCCTAGCAGAGGAGAACCATGCTTTTTGTAATCCTAAAATTAATTCCAGTTAGCTTGGCAAAAGTTTTAGGTTATTTTATTTGAAAGGAAGCATCTGGATTTCTGGAAACGTCAAACAAAGTAATGAAACTACATTGTAAATATCTCGCTATATGACTTCTCTATCTTATTCTCTTGATCTTCACATCTTGTTGGGAAGTGATTCATCTCTCTGTAAATACACCTCTCTGCCAACCCATGACAGAACTGGGCTCACCCTGCACACGACTGATCCACTCTTCTCCTGGGGCAGGGAGGATTCTATCTGGACTTAAAATGCCTTTGTATCTAGCTCCTGTTAGGATAAGTCAAAGACATCCCTTTGGGTTGGAAATTATTTAGGGTTTTAAATTATATTTTACATTTCAGACTTGAATTTACATTAAATTTTACCAAAGGTTCATTGAAACACTTACTGTATTTTCCTGGTTAGAAAAAGAAAAACAAAAAAAACACTTCACCAAATTATAGGTGTGTCTGTGTGAGAGTTGGGGCAGGGAAGGCCTTTTTTTTTTTTTTAGACGGAGTCTTGTTCTGTCGCCCAGGCTGGAGTGCAGTGGTGCAATCTCAGCTCACTGCAAGCTCTGCCTCCCGGGTTCACACGATTCTCCTGCCTCAGCCTCCAGAGTAGCTGGGACTACAGGTGCCCGCCACCACGCCCGGCTAATTTTTTGTATTTTTAATAGAGACAGGGTTTCACCGTGTTAGCCAGGATGGTCTCGATCTCTGGACCTCGTGATCCGCCCGTCTTGACCTCCCAAAGTGCTGAGATTACAGGCGAGAGCCACTGTACCCGGCTGGGAAGGCCTATTTTTATTTTACCCAGCTATTTAAAAGTTTAGTGTTAAGTTTTCAAAGTTTGGATCTTTTTTCCTGCTGAATTAATCTGGACTCGGGTGTCCACCTAGTTTTAGCTATCCTGAGAGGAAGTGCACATTTTAACTTTTTAATTAGGAACACATAGACATTAAATATATATATACATTATGTACTCCCCCACATGCGTGTACACACACACCCCCACACACATCCACACTTATACCAAATTATTAATGTAGCAGTCTTTGATTTCTTGACATACAAACATCAAGTGATTCATTTTGGATCTGGGTAGGTAGAAGAATGTTTCGTGGGAAGCACACAGAATGCCAGCAATCGGACACAAATTCCCAGATGTTTGTGTCTGGCTCTCAGTAGACTCATTCTTTATAGTTTAATGCCAGAACCATTTTTTCCCAGCAAAAATTGTGACACTCTAAACTGGCTTTTGGCCAGTGGGATTTTGTAGTCACACTTCTTATAAGTGGTGCTCCCGGGATATGAAAATACTGGAAAGGAGTTCTGAGAAAGGAACCAAAGCCTGCAAATTTGCAGTTTACCTCCTAATAATTTAATCATTGTGTGAATGTATACGCATACGCACATACCCACAGGATGAGCATTTATCACTTCATCCGTTGTATTGTTTCTACATATTTCATATTGCAAGATAAAGAGGAAAGGAAATGTATTGGACTCTGGCAAGATTGGGGGAAACAGTAGGAACCTATAAACTGCTTTGAAATACAACAGATATTCTGTTCATTGGCAACATATTTTGAATCCTAAGGGTATGTAGGAAAATGAGTTCTAAAGAGCAGATCAGCTATTACAGAAAAACAGATAATAATTTTTGGTCTATATTATGACCCATTGTTAGAAATCTACCCATTTAAAACAGTTTTGGCCTCTCCGAATCACTAGAATGGACTCTGCCCCCAAATAAAGATTCTTTTAAGGACCATTCAAATGTTTCAACACATTTGGAAAGAGGAGCTTGATAAATACACATTCCAAGTGGCCTCTGAAATAGTAAGCAGAATAACAAAACAAGGTACTTGTGAAACATTCGAGCCTCCCTCCATAACTTGGCTTTGATAACTGAAAGGCAAAGAAAAACAGCTGAACGAGTTCTCTCTTGGGCATGGGTTTGTTTATCAATCTTCACATGAGTCAGAGCCAGTGGCCCTAGTGGTTTTGAATGACTTGAAACAGTTTCCCACAGTTGGGCAAACTCTGATACATGCATTTTATATATGGCATATCTTCATAGTTTATTATTAAATTAACCTTCATTATCAACCGGAGCTTTCTTCTTATCCTCAGTAGCATAAGCAAAAGTGAAACGTCAAGGAATAGGAGCAATTGCTCCAAAGCTTGAGTGAGGAAAAGTAATGATGGAAGTGGGAGAATGCAAGAAACTCAACAGTGATGTCTCACACCTTGCTCACTCCCATGGAGCCTGTTTCATAAAAAGAAGCCATTTTTATTTAGCCTCCCAAGTTACATGGCCTCCCTCATCTGCTATTCTCTTGTTTCCACTCTGTGTCTCCTCCCCAGTATAAGTACTGCAAAATGCTTTCCATGTTAGGTTTGGGAATGAAGAGATAAATAAATATCCAAGACAGGGTCTTGATAGGCAGTAGAAGGAAATCAATACATTCAGGGAACTGGGAATTAGAGGCCAAACAGAGGACCTCAATGTAGTTCTCAGAACTAGCTGATCCTCCAGTGGACAAGCAAGGGCTGTATCTCACAACTGCAAGGAACAGGCTTCACCAGAACTCTTGTACCACCTACCTTGTCTTCCCATTCTAATGAAAAACATCTATGCTCCCCTTCTGCTGCAGGCACTGTGTTTCTGGAATGGGCATGGGCCGAGGAAACCCAGAGCCACCTGTCAGTGGTGAAATGGATGACAATTCACTCTCCCCAGAGGCCTGTTACGAGTGTAAGATCAATGGCTACCCCAAACGGGGCAGGAAACGGAGAAGCACAAACGAAACTGATGCCTCCAATATCGAGGTGGGTCAGAAGTTAGTTTCTCCTGATGTCTCCTGTGGTGGAAAGCCCTTCCAGATTCCTGTGGTTTCCTCCAAGGATGCTCCAAAGTGTGAAAAAGCTCCCCAGGGAGAAACTCCAGACATTCCCTGAGCTCTAGGCTGTATTTTACAAGAGGCTGTGGGGCTTTCTGGAGTTTCTTGCTGCTTTTCGGGAGTGGCCATTTGAAGGTTTTCACATACTTGCTCATTTCCTCTGTCTCGCCAAAAAAAAGTCAAATACCCACCCAAAGTCTGCTGAAAGGATAAGGTCTGAGATCCAGGACAGCAAGTGGGCAGAATAGCGAAGTGACATAGTGCTCCCTACATAGGGACGCCAAGTTCTGAAAGCTAGAGGCTCCTCTACTGAAAAGAGCCATGTGGAGTGTGAGGGAACTTGGATTGTAGACAAAAATAACGTGGAGCTGAAGCAGCCTGGTTTCCTTTGCCTACGGCTGCTGCAGCCTTTCAGTCAACTCAGAAGTGCACAGATATTCACCCAGACCTCTGGCTCTGGGCCCATAGAATCCAGCACATGTGGTCCCAGAGAGGCAAGTAAGAAGCCAGGTGAAAAGCATTGAATATTAGCAGATCATCACAGTCAGGAAGTAGGCTCATAGGTGTGTCCTTAGGAGAAGATGGTTTTGCGTCAGTGAATCAAATTGAAATAGTCTGGTTCTTCGTATTAGTGCTGCAACCCATCTGCTGTCATTTAAGAAATGAGATAAATCTTTGGAAATAACATAATCTATTAAAACAGTAGTTCTCAAACTTTAGCATGCATCTGAACCACCTACTAGGTCTTGTTAAAATTGATTGTTGGGAGACATCCCCAGGGTTTCTGATTCAGTAGTTCTGGGGTGAGGCCGAGAATTTGCATTTCTAACAGATTCCCAGGTGATGCTGATGCAGCTTGTTCAGGGACTACACTTTGAGACCTCCAGATACAAATGATTTCAACCTGCCTTTCTTCCTGACATCAGTTAATATTTTCAAATATTACAAATATGTGCCAATTTAATACATTTGTGGTCTAAACAAAATGCTTTCAATATTGTGTATGCAGCATAAGGCAGAAAATTGTATTAGTGTGAAATTTGAGTCATTTTTTCTTTAATATGAGAGCTAAGTGGCATATGTACATTGTATTTAACATATTGCCATGTGTCTTTCCAGGATCAGTCTGAGACAGAAGCCAATGTGAGTCTTGCAAGTTGGGATGTTGAGAAGACAGCCATCTTTGCTTTCAATATTTCCCACATCAGTAACAAGGTTCGAATCCTAGAACTCCTTCCAGCTCTTACAACTCTGACGAATCACAACAGATACTTGATCGAATCTGGAAATGAAGATGGCTTCTTTAAAATCAACCAAAAGGAAGGGATCAGCTACCTCCACTTCACAAAGAAGAAGCCAGTGGCTGGAACCTATTCATTACAAATCAGTAGTACTCCACTTTATAAAAAGAAAGAACTTAACCAACTAGAAGACAAATATGACAAAGACTACCTCAGTGGTGAACTGGGTGATAATCTGAAGATGAAAATCCAGGTTTTGCTTCATTAATTCACCATCCAGAGACCAAATAATTAAAAGAAAAACAAATATAGATAGGTAGAACTATATTTTCCCCCAATCAGAATCATCATATCATAGGTACAATCTTTCACCAAGTAAATTTGTATAAATAAGCACTATTCTTTGTATTACCAAAGCAAGGTACAGGTGACTACCCTAGTTCAAAACAACCACTTTCTCAGGCTTCTCGTGTGTGTAGCTAAGCTACCTTGTCATATGTGTTGATTCTTGAAAACTGGGACGTGTATTTCCATTGGGGGTTGGCCATTTATGCTGACATGCCATCCTTCCAGCAAATGTACAGGAATGTGCTTTCAATTGATGGACTACTCTGTTTTTTGCAAATTTGTAAACTTTGCTTCTCCAAATACAAGTACTAGGTTGTCCATTTATGGTACCTATTTGGTGCTAGTAAATTTTCAAACTAGATTTATAAATGCACTGTAATATGTACACAACTTAGAAACCAAATTACAAGTATTCAGTTCCAATACTTCATTAATTTCAATCAACCAAAGTTAGTTCAGTAGCTTATCTCAGTTATGAGTATAATACATTACATGTAAATTAAGTGTGTGTATACTGTAATCGTGCTATTTTTTATCATTGAAACATTTATAAACTAGAATAATAATGCCCTTAATGTGAGGGTTTGTAATGGTGCTTATTAAGACCAAAGACTTGTTAAATGTATACACCAAGTGGTAATGAAATTTCTGTGACTGGCCCACACGTGCATAGAGGTCTGGGAGGACCAGGAAACAGCCTCAGTGGCCAGAGGATCACCAGTGCATCCTTCATCACAGCATGTGCAATATGCCAAGATTACCCTCGGTCATTCCTGTCAACAAGGGGTCAATGTCATAAATGTCACAATAAAACAATCTCTTCTTTTTTTTAGTTTACCCCTTGGCTTTGTGTTCTTGCATGGATTTGGGGTTGGAGGGGCCATTCCGGAGGCTAAATAAAGTCTCCTGGATTTAAATTATCCTGGGTCTCTTACTTATGGCTTATGAAAGTACCAAATGTATAACCACTAGAAGAAAATTCAACATATGAGTCGATCCCTTGTTTTATCCATTGAAAGTAGCAGAGTCTGGCGTCATTAACCTGACTTGCTTGTGAGAAATTTAGATTGTAGAGTCATTTCTGAAACATGACCTAATTCATCTTGTGACTTTTAAATAGTCTTAAATACCAAGTTCAGTCATTGTCTTAGAGCACATGAATTTCATTATAATAGATTTATCATGCCCCCCTCTCAAATATACACAGTTTTGGCAAGCCTTAGGTGTTCTGTTCCATTTTTTTTCCCCCTAAACATCTTTTGTTAGTCAATGCTCATCTAATTACAAAGGGATAATCCCAGACTGTATCCAATTGCTGTAACTTTTGGTTTCTTAATGTCATAATTTTTAAAGTCTGTTTTATTTTAAGTGCAATATTGAGTATTTAGCTGTTAGGCTCAATCCATCGATATGAAATAATTTTTTAAATCCCTAAGGGCAGGAAAGCATTTCATGGTAGTGAAAATAAGAGGAAATAAGATTGCATGAAGGTGGGGGGCGGAGAAACTAGGTAGGACACAGGAAAGTGCTCTCAAAAAATCTTTGAAGAGCTCAGCTGAAAAAAATGGAGTAGATTTGGCTCATACTATTCCGGAAGGCAAAACCAGGGTCAGCTGATGTCAGCCCCAGTTTAATACACACGGTCCCAATTATAGAGCTACTCACTGAAAGAATGGGTTTCCTTGCATTGTGGTGAGCTCCCTGTCACAAGATAGAAGAGTTTCAGTCTAGGCTTAATGGCAACCATTGGACAAAGATGCTTTCTTCCACCTAACAGGCCATTAACATCTTAAAGGTATTTTTGTATCTCTAATTTTGTTTATAATAGGTGCTCAACAGAATGAGCTGAATGGCTGTTACAAAGGGGGTTTGTACCTTGGGTAAGAGATTAAAATATTACTCAAAATTTCCTTCTAACGCTGCACCTATGGAACCATGTGATAGAGGTGTATTAAAATTGTTATCGAAGAATATATAGCATATGGTAAACAACAGTTTGCATATGGAAAATGTCTTTGATAATTTAACCAGAACTGCATTATATTCGATAACGGATTTTCTTTATAACAAACTACAGGAGAAAATGGAGCTGGCACACAGTGGATCACTTTGATATTTTTAATAGTCCAAGTCTGGATTTTATTTATTCCTGAGCCAACAATTTTGAACAGCATATTTTCCATGTTTCTGACTGTAACAAAACATTTTCCTCATTGTTCCATTGTAAATATTCCTCTTGTTGGAACTCTTTTTAATCCTGAGATTTAAACCTGTACCTTTCAATTGTCTGTGACCTTTCAATATCACTTTCAATAGCTGAAGAACTTGGCTTTGTAAATCTCTCAGAAGCTTGAAAATATCTTGTCTCTACCCCCTCAGCCCATTTCATTTGCCAATAATTATTTTGTAAGTAGGGTTGAAATGAACTCAGCTGGCCTTGTGAAATGTTTAAACTTGCACAAACAACTACATTTTTTGTTCAACAAATAGCAGTTTACTCAGCCAAAATCACTTTGGATATTGCCATTACAAATACTGTTAAACTTCAGAAATCATGTCTGTAAATTAGATGAGCCAAAATAAAGGACAATTGGGTTGATGCTGCATTAGTATCCTTAAAAGTTACATACCCATAAATGTTAGGGATTTTAAAATTACCATCAACTTGGTCCACAGAATATATTTTATTCTGGTTTTAACTGTAGTGCTTAGAGAACTGTATTAGAAATGTAATTATTAGGAATGTAATTATTAAATGATTTAAGGACATGGTTTTTAAAGTTAGAAGATCATTACTGGCAGAAATATTAGTTTCACATTTATAGCTGAAGACAGATATTTACCCCTTGCCAATTTAAAATAACACTTTGTAAAAAAGAGAGAAGAAAAAAAAACAATTTACTTCATTATGCTTTTTTTGAAACCCAATATGAGCCTGACATTACGTATGAGTTAGGAAAGGATGATCTATATTATTCTGAGTGTTAGGGTTGGAGAGATAGAAGAGGGCTGTACACTTGACTTTGCAAATTTCCATGTATATTCATGACTGGTTTTATTCACAGGATTGGCTCTCAGTTAAAGACATTCTCACAAATATCTGCATAAACATGAGGGTCTTGTACATTTGACATCTGACATGCATTTGGCAAGACCTGACAAAAATCACAAAATCTGTTGTTTCAACTCACTGCTAATAAATCTAAAATGGTTTCTTTTTTTCAAACAAAATCATAAACCTCGTTTTAGGACATAGGCTGCTTTGAATCCTTGATTCAAACCTGAATTATGGCTGGGCACTGTGGCTGATGCCTGTAATCCCAGCACTTTGGGAGGCCAAGGTGGGCAGATCACTTGATGTCAGGAGTTTGAGACCAGCCTAGCCAACATGGTGAAACCCCATCTCTACTGAAAATACAAAACGTAATCAGGCATGATAGTGCGCACCTGTAGTCCCAGCTACTCGAGGGGCTGAGGCAGGAGAATTACTTGAACCCAGGAGACGGAGATTGCAGTGAGCTGAGATTACACCACTGCACTCCAGCCTGCATGGAAGAGTAAGACTCCATCTCAAAAAAGAAAAAAAAATCTGAATTATAACTTCTACAAATGGATGTCAGTTTCATTTCTTACGGTTGGATGGTAGAAGGACTGAACCAAGTTATAGCAGGTAAGTGGATGCGATTTCTGGCTAGCTCCACCCTCTGCTGTCTCTTCATTGTGATTTTTGATCTTTGTGACCATCCCCATTTCATAAATGAAGGCAAAATTATCCTCTCTATGCTCCCCTGTGCCCCCTGTGGGTTGGTTATGGTGTCAGCTAGAAGGCATCAAGCCTTCCAAGTACTTCTGGAATCCATAGCTTGGGTTCAAATCTAAGCAACACAGAGGTGGAGATTTTAAGCAAAAAGCAGCTGCTCCATTGAGCATTTCCCAACTTTCATATCCCACCTGATGTATTCTTTGCAGCTGTGCTGGGAGTTGCAGAAATAAGAAGAGATCTGTTTCCTTTTTACCCTGAAATAGTCTCTTGGGGAGAATTAAATCAAACCTACATGATCAACCTTTATCTTCTCCTGGAAATGGAGACATTTGAAAACATCCTGATGATAATCACACGTCCCATCAGTCCTACTAGACAGTGACAGAGGTCACAGGCCTTTGTAGTTGTGTCTACATGGTGAACTCTGCTCTGTGTGGCCCCACCAGCTCTGCTATGGAGGCCAGACCTGTCAGAAAAGATTAATGAGACCTGAATATATCAGAATTTCCAAGGCTCAACAGACTAGATTGGGTTTGTGTCTGTGTATTTTTGTAACTACATGAAATCAGCACGATGTGCTGTTTAGCCTTTCTGTCTTCAGCTGTATGGAGATTATCCCTCTTTGGGCAGTCCCGTGATCAGGCAGGGTGGCAAGGCCTGCTGCTTCCTGCGCCTTTGTGGCTTGGCTTCCGTGGGCTCTCTGGTGGGTCATTCACAGGAGGTGTGGTGCCTCCAGCTGGGGAGTCAGTGTGCTGTTTAACCAGCTCCCCAGGAGAAAATGGCTCCTGATCTCATGCCCACATGTTCACCCCCACAGGCCTCACCCCTGCTGGGAGAGGACACGGAAGCCAGATGCACCATCCTTAAAGGCTGATGCTTTCAGCCTTGATTTTTTTTTTTTCCTAGCGTCAGTGATTCTTCATTTACAGAGCTTTGACCTTTACCGTGAGCTGCAAAGAAAGTTCACTGAGAGCTCATTTTGCTCCTGAGGAGTGCCTGCCTGAGAGTCCTGATACTGCAGGACATCTGGGGTCAGAAAGCTGTGCTCAAATCTTAGTTCCATCCCTTTCTAGTTATTCCACCCAGGGCAACTCCTTGATGTCTCCGAGCCTTGCTATTGTGGATAATAGTAACACCTTCCCTATGTCCTTGCAGGACCATTATTACCCACTATATATAAAAGTCTACTACTTCTGTAGAACTTCACAGTTTTAACAAGCACTTGTGAACTGTAACCTCTGATCCTCAATCCTCACCTCAATCCTAGATTTTGATCATCCTAATCATGTACAAGTTGGGGTCTCTTGCCAAAGGTCTCTCACCCTAAAGAGTTGGAACTGAGACTAAAAACTCCAGATCTTCTGACAACACAGTGCATACCCAGTTCACTGTGCTTGCCAGAAGAATGAATAAAATGTAACACAAGAAAGTAAAATAGGAATCTGTAAGCTACAAATTGTATTGTGATTCAAGATCTAGGCTTCTCTCTGCTCTTCTAGAAACCAAGAGAAGGCCAAGGAGAGAGCGGGCCATACCGTTGTCAGTCCTCTTGCTTCTCTGCTTGCTCCCCTCCCTTGCCCCTCAGTAAATCTCTTCATGGCCCCTGTAACCCGCTGTCATACGAGGCCTCTGATGACAAGGACTAGGCCTGCTTTGTCCTCGTAGCTTTATCACCCAGCTCAGTGCCTGGCACATAGCAGGCACTTAATATGTGTTGAAAGGATCAATGACTGAGATTAGGAGAAGGAAAATAGGAAAAATCTCTGCAGAAGAGCAACCTATTTCTTCTATCTCTTCCTCTTCATCTCCCTCCCTTCGTTTTTCTGAAAAAAATATTTTCTGAGCACTTGCCTTGAGCCATCTGCATGAAGCAGTAGAGACAAAGATGAATGAAGCCAAGTTCCTAACGCAGAGGTACTTTCAAATAAGCGGTAGGAGAGCAGTTCTCTCCCAGCTATAGTCAGAGGGGATGTGAGCCTTTGACACTCTTGAAGGAAGTAGCAGGGTGTATGATCTTCAGTGCCTTGGTTCTAGAAGCCAGGAGGCAAGCTATGCTTCAGTACTATGTTCCTTCTGACATCTGTAAAGCCCCGTGTCTAGATCCTTATGAATCACTGAAATTAAAACACCCTTCTAACCTATCTCCCCCATATAATGCTGTGGTAGTTTTCACATAAAATGGTGATTTTCAGTGGTGAGTTCATTTTTAAAGTTAAATTTCTATATTTAAATTAAACTTACTCTGAAATCCAATACATAAAATATAAGCAGGGCTTCGTGGGTTAAAGCAAAGCTAGGCAACCTGGAGACACTCACTGCCTCCAAGACAATTCTTATTAAAAATTATAACAAAGACTGAGTGTGTGGGCTCATGCCTATGATTTCAGCACTTTGGGAGGCTGAGGCAGGTAGATTGCTTGAGCCCAGCCTGGGCAACATAGGGAGACCCTGTCTCTACAAAAAATACCAAAATTAGCCAGTTATGGTGGCACATGCCTGTAGTCCCAGCTATTGGGGAGGCCAAGGCAGGAGGATTACTTGAGCCTGGAAGGCCAAGGCTGCAGTGAGTCATGATCACACCACTGCACTCCGGCCTGGGCAGACATATTTCATACTGTAAAGGACCCTTTTTTTTTTTTTGAGATGGAGTCTCGCTCTTTCGCCCAGGCCGGAGTGCAGTGGCACCATCTCGGCTCACTGCAAGCTCCGCCTCCCGGGTTCATGCCATTCTCTTGCCTCAGCCTCCCGAGTAGCTGGGACTACAGGTGCCCGCCACTGCGCCCGGCTAATTTTTTGTATTTTTAGTAGAGACGGGGTTTCATCGTGTTAGCCGGGATGGTCTCGATCTCCTGACCTCGTGATCCACCAGACTTGGCCTCCGAAAGTGCTGGGATTACAGGTGTGAGCCACTGTGCCCGGCCATAAAGGACCCTTTTATTTCAAATATAAGTGTGTGTGTATGTATATATATACATATATATGTAAAAACAATATACATATAAAATGTATATGTATGATTGATTCTACGAATAGAAGAGAAAAATAATATATAAAGTTAACTTTTTTCATTTTTTGAGATGCAATTTCACTCTTGTTGCCCAGGCTGGATTGAAATGGCACAATCTCAGCTCACTGCCACCTCTGCCTCCGGGGTTCAAGCGATTCTCCTGCCTCAGCCTCCCAAGTAGCTGGGATTACAGGCGCCCGCCACCACACCCAGCTAATTTTGTACTTTTAGTAGAGACGGGTTTTTTTCCATGTTGGTCAGGCTGGTCTCGAACTCCTGACCTCAGGTGATCCACCCATCTTGGCCTCCCATAGTGCTGTGATTACAGGCTTGAGCCACTCTGCCAGGCCATATAAAGTTATTTTTAAATATTGGCACTTAAACTCTAAGCCTTTGGTTCTTAAATTAGGAAGTTATAAACATTTTTATGATATTTATATGTGGCAGGAATGGACTACAAGCTCACCAGTCCTGTATTTTTTCTCCTGGGCCCACAGAAAGATGGCATACCCTAACTTCTTCTGCAGTTAGGTTGGAGCTGGGTGATGTGATTCTAACCAGCGGGATGTCAGGAGGCGTGATGTATACCATTTTCAGGTCTAGCTGAGAAAACACTTATGCAATCATCCACACTCACAAGAAATAAACTTTCTTGTAGTAAACCATTGATATCTGGGGACTTCTTGTTGTACCAGCTATATTAATTACCCTCATACAAATAAATAATAAATAAATAAATATTCTCCACTTTTTCACTATAAGGAATCCACAGCAACGGTTCTCAAACTTGGTTGCATGTTAGAACCACTTAGGATGCTTTTTAAAAGAATCCCAGTGTCCTGACTGCACCCCAGACCAATTAATTCAGAATCTGGATTTGAGGTTCAGCCATTATCAGTTTTAAAAGCTCTCCAGTTGACTGCAATTTGCAGCCATGGTTAAGAACCACTTTTCTAAATCTTTAGATAACACAGATGAGGGTGTTTTCTTGGGGAACTCCACCATTTAATTCTGGTATGTGCCCTTCCACTATTGTTACCGCTAGTCTGCAGGACATTGTGTTATCACCTAACAATATTAACCATGCCATTTCCTGACTCTGTGAGCTGTGTTTTTACTGGAGTTTTGCGGCATGTCATCAGTAGACAAGAATTAAGCAGCAGTGAGGCGTGGATGCTGCCAGGTGGTTTCCTGCATTAACCAGCTACCTGACTCCTCTCACGCTAGCCTTGGGGCAAGATTACAATTCTTGCCTCCACACTGGGTAGTTCCCAGGGAGTCAGCGTGTCCAATGTGAAATCTGTCCACAGCAAAATACTGGAGAAACTCCCTAAAATATACAAATCAGAAACAGGGCCCAATTAACTGAAGCTGTCTCATACCACTTTTTACAAAACTGGAAAATAGAAATTAATTCTTTTGAAAAAAATAGTTCTCTGGAGTGAAAATAGAAGCTTTTTCTTTTCAAGAAGCTATCAGCTTCTGCTAAAAGTGTGCAGCGATGGGATACAGGCTGAGCTGCCAACCAGCATGCTCACCAACCTCCAGGCTCAAGTGAACCGATCTTGAAATGCTAAAGTTAAAGCATGGCAGGGGCGATGCATTCTGTTACCTCAAATTTAAACCTTTCATATGCCTCCCTAGAAGTTTTCTGATTCAGAAAACCACAAAAGAAAAATTGAAGACAAATCAGCTACAGAAAAGTAGGATGTTGTTGCCAATATGAGAGTCAGAAAAAGGAACTTTAAAATATAATTTGAATAAGAAATTTCAATTATATTTTTGTGTACTTCATGTGTGAAGGACTAACGCTGTGCAATTATACACAGTAGAAAGATGTGAAATTAAAAAGTCATTCCAAGTAAGTTTAAATATTACGTTTCTTCCAATGCATGCAATAAATTCTCTGTGTTAAATGTGAAGAAAGAGATCTATTTTAATTTATTCCTGTCCTTAGTAAATAAATGCTAAGTAATCAATGTTTAAAGAGTATCCACCTTGAAGGGCAACAAATTACTGTCCTGCCTAGAGCAACCATACGTCAGTCTAGCCTTCCTTAAAGTCTGCTGGAGCAGTGTTTCCCAGACTTTAATGTGCACACACACCAGTTGCAAATGTTATTAAAATGCAAATTTTGAGTCTGAAGGGCTGGTATAGGGCCCAAGATTCTGCATTTCTAACAAACACCCATGGGATGCTCATACTGCTCCAATAGAACTCTGTTTACAAAAACAGGCCACCAGACCACAGTTACAGTTTGCAGTTTGAATTTTTAAAATATTGCATAAAATATTATTTATTATAGGTGCTGAGGTTGTTCTGGAAGAGTGCCCTACTTACCTTGCCTTAGCCCAGGTCCTGGGTGTGGCCTGTGGACCACACTTCCAAGAGTGAGATCCTAGTGGAATGGCTCTTGGCTGTTGTCCTTGCTCTGTGATTGATTTGCACTTCTCTTTGCATTCAATCCAATTTCAATACCCCCAGCCTGCCTCCTCTCATACCACTGGTTCTTATTATACATAAAATGTGTTCAAAGACCCCGAATTTTAAGAAGACACTGCCATGTGTGCTAATTGTGCATATGTTGTTTCTGAAATTTCAGCTCCTCCTGAATGAAACTCTTTCTATGAAAGAGAAATAATATTTAGTATGCTTCACTGCAATTATGGATGCTGCATTTCTTGATGGTGTATGTGTGCATGCATGTATGTGTGTATACCGTACATACTCTTTTTTTTTTTATTTTTGAGACAAGGTCTCGCTGTGTCACCCACACTGGAGTACAGTGGTGTGATCATAGCTCACCACAGCCTTGAACTTCTGGTCTCAATCAATCCTCCTGCCTCAGCCTCCTGAGTAGCTATGACTACAGGTGTGCAACATTACGCCTGGCTAATTTTTTTTATTTTTTGTAGAGATGAAGTCTCACTGTGTTGGCCAGGCTGGTCTTGAACTCCTGGCCTCCCACATCGGCCTCCCAAAGTGTTGGGATCATAGGTGTGAGCCACCATGCCCAGTCTATACTCTTTTAAAATGAAGTTTATACTTTTTTTTTTTTTTTGAGACTGAATCTGGCTCTGTTGCCCAGGCTGGAGTGCAGTGGCAAGATCTTGACTCACTGCAAGCTCCGCCTCCCGGTTCACGTCACTCTCCTGCCTCAGCCTCCTGAGTAGCTGGGACTACAGGTGCCCACCACCACGCCCAGCTAATTTTTTGTATTTTTTTTAGTAGAGATGGGGTTTCACCACATTAGCCAGGATGGTCTCGATCTTCTGACCTAGAGAGCCGCCCGCCTTGGCCTCCCAAAGTGCTGGGATTACAAGCGTGAGCCACCTTAAAAAAAACTTTTTGAATGGTCCTTGAAGCAAAAACATTTTGCTTTCCCTTGGTTGGGCATTTATTCTCTATCTAGTATAATCAGAATACTTATTGGTGTTACTTTGCTTTTTTAGAGAGCTTTTGTCAGGGGATTAACATGCAAAGGGCATATCAAAATGAACAGGCGTAAAAGGAGCTTCAACTGCTTCTTCAATAGTGGAGGACAAGTCTGATTTGTTTTTAAAAGATAAACTAAACTGTGCTGGCTTAAGATGACCTCATATAATCCATTACTCGTTCATTGCTCTTATTCTTCAAATATGTGTCCTCTTTTTAAAAACACATTGACATGATTACCAAAATCTCAACATACCAATCTGATGAGATGGTTGATCCTCATCAACTTGATATTTTATACTGGGCAGGAATGCTTAATGATATCTTTCAACTCAGAGATTTCATCACACAGCTCGTGTCTACAGCTCACTTGCAAAAATATAAAACAAGGTCCCTTCTAGCATGGTTTCCTCACCATCTATTTCCAAAGAATTCAATAATCTGCCCCCTCCCTTCCTTGTCTGGCTTCTACTCCATTTGCCACAAACCACAAAAGCACTTTTATCCAAATAAATACACCCATTTACTCACATACTGAGCAGCAAGTATACACAAAAATCCACTTTAGAGGAGAGGATCAGTGGGAAGCCAAGGGAAGCACTGCCCCAGCGGGAGAGGGCCGTAAACTCCTCCCATTGCACAGGGGGGATGTTATAAGGAGGTAGCACAGCAAATTAGTTTTCCTTATATTTTAAGCCAATATTTTTTTGCTTCTTAGTAAACATTAATTGAGATCTTCCATTTGCTTTGCACTGTGCTAGGCTTTAGAAAGAATACAGGTTTACAACATTAAACCACTTACTTACAATTCAGCAGCAAGAGTACCACATATGAAGCCACTCACTATGTGGATGCACACACACCCTCACAAACACATAAAGATATATAAATTATAGGATTTCTACAATGTTTCAAGTAGTTCAGAAATATCTTATTTACTCCTCACGACCATCCTGCAAGGTTGGGTATCACTGAGCTCTTCTTATTGAAGGAGAATATGAGGCCCAGGAAGGGTGAGTAATCTTCCCAACATGACAGGGCTGTCAAGTGGCAGAGATGGGACTAAATCCTAAACTTATCTAACTTTGTTTTGGTCAAGAAAACCTCCAGTGGCTTGACCTGATACAAGTGTATTTGTTGCCCAATGTCCTCTGCAGGTGTTCCTGGCTGGCTGGGCTCTTCTGGGAGGTGATTCTCCAAGTGGTGACTCAGGAATCCAGTCCTTTCCATCTTGCAGCTCTGCTATTTCCAACAGGTGGCATTCAGGTCATCAAAGAAGAGGAAGACTGAATGATGATGGCACATTAGATACTGCAACAACTCTTACCCCAAAATGAGATAAATCACTTTTATTTCGTGGTCCATAATTAGTTACATGGCCCCAATAAGATACAGAGGGGTTGAGAAATGAAGTGGCCAGATAGCTGTTTCCCAGAAACAACCTAACCTAATGGAAGGAGAGCAAATATCCTAGCTTTCTCTGCCACAGACTCCAAGGCCACCAAACCTCACTGCTTCTGAATCATGTAGGAGGAACAGCTAAACTGTATGGTGCCAAATTACAAGTCCGGAAAGAAGATCAAAGGATTCAGAGATCATAAGGTTGGAGCACAAAGAAGGAAACCCGATTAGGGTGCTGAAAAGTGGATATGAAGAAGACATTTCTGGCTGAGAAGAACCAGAGTAAACATGCAGAATTGGGAAGGTAAGGATGTCTCACAATGGTGCTGTGAGATATATTATGAGACGTATCACATGCAATGATATATATCACCGGTTGAGCTCCTAGGGGAGGGCAGCACTCTAAAAAAAAAATGGAGCTTAGTAAATGCTTTTCAGCTGATGTAGACTGCAGCCTTTCCAGGGATTTCTCAAAATGGAAGTTCACGGAGGCTGGGGACCCTGTTTTGTATGTTGTATTCTGTTGTTCAGTACCCAGAACTTGACAGTTGCTCAGAAAAGATGTGTTGTGAGTGGTCTATGGGTAAGAGTGGGCTTTAGAAAAATGTGCTGAGAGTGGCCAGGCGCAAGTGGCTCATGCCCGGAATCCTAGAACTTTGGGAGGCTGAGGCAGGAGGATCACGTGAAGCCAGGAGCTTGAGACCAGCCTGGGCGACATAGTGATACCCCCCATCTCTACAAAAAAATTAAAAAATAGCTAAATGTTGTGGTGCAGGCCTGTAGTCCCACTTATTTGGGTGGGTGAGGTAGGAGGATTGCTTAAGCCCATGAGTTTGAGCCTGCAGTGAACTATGATCACAGCACTGCACTCCAGCCGGGGGGGATGGAGGAAGACCCTGTCTGAGAAAAAAAAAAAAAAAAAAAAATGTGCTGAGAGATGGCTAGTTCAAGGTCTTCCAGTTTCATTTTGTCTACTATTGGGCTTTTCATTACCTGAAGGGAGTTGTAAATTTCTTGAATCGCATTACATGTATTTTCCACAAAACGAATTCCTAAAATTTAGTATGGGGGTTGTGTAATGGAGGTGCTGAAAGATCCTTGCCATCAGAGGTGTTGGGGAAAGCTTCTTGGAGATCAGACAGCCAGGCTGGGCTTTTTCAGAGAGAGGATATCCCGAGTAAGGGCAGTGCAGTGGGCCACAGGCCAGCTGGCAGGCACCGTGTGTAAAGGAAGTAGGTTAGGAGGTGTGGTCGTAGAGGGGCCAGAATGCCTGTCTAGAGTAATTTGGAATACAGTGGGCAGCTTTGGGAACATTCGGAGGAGTAATCCAGCAGGAGTGCACAGGATATGTCTGGGAAGCCCAGAGACTGGGGTGGTGGAACAATTCAGAAAGTCTCTGAACTCTCTTTTGCATTGCTCATTTACAGTCGCTTGGCCAATGCCCACCTATCCCATTGCACATTCAGGCATGAGTGCAGGGGCTGTGTCTGTCTCAATCCTTTGTGGAAAGAATGAAATCCTGTGCGAGTCCACACAGGGCGGCCTCTCACAATGTGGTGGCTCAGAAAGTGGAAGGAAGCAATGCATGAGTTAAGAGGGCCTGCCCCTGCTCTACTGCCCAGTGGCCTGGGGAAAGTCACTTCTCTCCTGGTCTTAGTTTTTCCACCTTTACCTAGTCCCCTAAATATGAACACTGAGGAGATGGAGTTGTAGTGATTATGGAAAACTAAAAGTTAAAGAGCATGTTTAAAGACTTTGTTTTATTTTATTTTATTATACTTTAAGTTCTATGGTACATGTGCACAATGTGCAGGTTAGTTACATATGTATACATGTGCCATGCTGGTGTGCTGCACCCATTAACTCATCATTTAGCATTAGGTATATCTCCTAAAGCTATCCCTCCCCCCTCCCCCCACCCCACAATAGTCCCCGGAGTGTGATGTTCCCCTTCCTGTGTCCATGTGTTCTCATTGTTCAATTCCCACCTATGAGTGAGAATATGCAGTGTTTGGTTTTTTGTTCTTGCGATAGTTTACTGAGAATGATGATTTCCAATTTCATCCATGTCCCTACAAAGGACATGAACTCATCATTTTTTATGGCTGCATAGTATTCCATGGTGTATATGTGCCACATTTTCTTAATCCAGTCTATCATTGTTGGACATTTGGGTTGGTTCCAAGTCTTTGCTATTGTGAATAGTGCTGCAGTAAACATACGTGTGCATGTGTCTTTATAGCAGCATGATTTATAGTCCTTTGGGTATATGCCCAGTAATGGGATGGCTGGGTCAAATGGTATTTCTAGTTCTAGATCCCTGAGGAATCGCCACACTGACTTCCACAATGGTTGAACTAGTTTACAGTCCCACCAACAGTTGTTTTTTTTTTAATAAAAACAAACAAAAAAAGAAGGTGAAGGGAGTGTGAGCTGGTGGTGCATAGGACAGGCTGAGGTGGAGAGCACATTAGCCTCTGCAGCTGGGGAACCTCGCTTGGTTTCCTTATTCTTGCCAGGAACCTTTCTGGACCCCCACAGAAATCACTCGCCCTGACCCACCATGGACCCAACGCCTCTTCCTGCCACATTAGATTGTACCTCCCTTTATCCTTCTGGACTTGTACAAGTTGAAAAGGGTTTGCTTCTTATATAGGTTCCTGATCTTTTCCAGCCACCAGGCAAAACCACATTCTACCATTGCTAAGTTCACAGGAACACCATGAACTCAGCTGCTTTCATGAAAAAAGGAGGCTATCTGGCGCGGCAGCAGGAAGAGGCAATGGGTCGTGGTGGGTCTGGGAAGCCAGTGAGTCTTTTTGTGCCTCAGTTGCCACATGTGTAAAAGGCAGATGATACTGCTCTGCCTGAAAGCTGTCCTGGGTGACCTCCCACATCTGCCTGCCCCCCATCTCCCTCCTCTGTTCCCACTCCCATACCCCCTGTGCTCCCAGCTCTCTGATTCTGTGAAACTCAATGCCTGGGACAGCCCATCACAAGTCACTCTCCATTCTTCTGGTTTCCATAGGGATACAGAGAGGTACCTGACAAGAATCTGGCACCCAAGCCTTGCAAACTGCAGTGACTAACGTGACAGCTCCACCTCCACTTGACTTAAGTGATGTGTGTCCCCGTTTGAGAGTCATGACACAGGACCTTGTGCTCTGAAGTTCTAGAAGTCCTAAACCCCAGGCCTAGGTTTTTGTATGTTGGGAAAAAAACTTTCCGATTTGCAAAGCGCTGTCATGTGAGCCTGTTCTCCCCAAGACTGAGGATGATAAACAACCCCAGTGAGCCCATGACCTGGCTGCTGTGAGTTCCAAGGGAGGGGAGCACTCCCTGACCATGTGAGGTGCCCCACACCCTCTCTCTTCCCTTACTCACAGCCTTCCACACCCCCACCAGGGAATGCTGGAGGAGAGGAGCTACTGCTCAAGTCTCCCAACCAGGGTGAGCTCTGGGCCACCCCCGCTGCCTCCCAGTCACAGGTGGCTAAGAGGAAGGGTGCTCCCAGCTCAGATTTGTGGCTGGAACAAGAGAGTCTCAGGAGAAAAGCTGAGCAAATTGGGTCAGACTTCTGAACAGGGTTGGGAGATTCCTTGGAGTGACTGGGTATGTGTCAGCTGCTTAATGATTCCAGTGTCTTCTCCCAACTTGTAAGGCACCGCCCTCCCCTTGGGGAGCTGCAGCTGCCAAGGAGCGCTGCTCAGTGCTCTGGCTGCTGTGACGCGCGTGCTTAATAATAATGAGCATCATTTATGAAACCCTTAAAATATGCCAGGCAGCCTTCTAACCACTTCACAAATGTAGCTGCTTCACAAGCTTGGGATAAAAATGCAGTCACAATCTTTCAAATGTGTACACTAAATGCCTTGGCACCCCTGTTATGTCTATGTAAGAGCCCCAAGACCCCAGGAAGGCTTCTTCAGTCTAAAAAGTCGGTCCAGATGAGTATTGCCCTAAGGCATTAAACCCAAAGCCTTCCTTAGTGTACCAAGGAGCCTCCTTGTTTTTGGCTATAGTTGCCACTGCCTGGCGGTCACCATTAAGATTCTACAAAATCCCTGACTGTGGACTTCCTCCCAGCGAAACAGATGACAAAAACCCCTGCCCATTCCAGGAGCCAGATCCCTTCAGACAGGCACTTTCAGAATGGGAACAAGGCCAAAAACACTGCACATGTAAGGATGGCATCTGCTCTTCTCCACTGTCCTTGGTGTGTGTGTTCTCAACTCAGGGACCCTTGGCTGGCAAACAACAAGTGCCAGGCACAGCTCTGGCACTTTATATGCAGTCCTCTGCATTCACACACACAGTTATTTTTCCAGACTCAGCTACCCACCATACTTCCTACTGTGCTATGGATCTCATCCCCTAAATGGCAAAGAAGGGCTACCTCTCCATACACAACACCAAGCCTATTTCCTGTCTCAGTAGGCCTGGTGTGCTTTTCAGGGAATTGTCCCACCTTATTATTCGTGGGTGATCTTTTTGAATTCTCACATCTCTTTGCATAATTAGCTCCATCCCACAAAAGAGGAAACAGGTAGAATGATGTGAAGGGACTTGCTCAAAGTCAGACAGCTAAGACCTGGTTGAAGTGAGACTTAAACTCACACCCTGAACACACTCTTCACAGCACGGTTTCATCCTGCCAAAGCATTCTTGGCTGGGACATCCACCTGAGTTGAAGTCAAGGGAAGAGGTTCTTGAGGCAGGTTAAGGTGTTTCTCTGTGGAGCCATTGGACCTGGGCTCAATGGGAAGAACCAGGTGGAGACAGCCAAGCTGAAAGGCCTTATCTGAACTCCAGTAGAGGAGATGAACATCGAGTCGTTTGTGAGTAGCCAGAACAAGTCATGCCACATGCGGGGTGTGGTAGTTTCGTACACATGTTGGCCTTGGACTGTGGCCTGGCCTGGCACTCTTACTAGGCTAAGGGCCTGGGTTAAGGAGACCCAGGAGGGTAAATGTGAGAGAATCTACAGGCACGTGTGCCAGTTTTGTGCCTCCCTCCACTCCTAGGCTGTGTTTTTGGCCTCAAACTCAGCGCTCGCCTTTTTGGCCATAATCGCCTCTATACTAGGTCTGATGCTTTTTGGACAAAAACTCATGGGAAGAAGGGCTTTTTCTGGTCTCACTTGACAGTCATTTGGATACATGAACTTGCCTTTTCCAGTACCACCCCGATCACCCCTTTGTCTCCTAATAAAGGCCCATCATGGTGAAACACTGTCTGGTCCAAACAAGAAGCTGGCATGGAAAATCCTTAAACAGAAGTGAGATTTGAGTCCCAGTTAAGAGCCAAGCAACGAATGGAGAAATAAGAGAGCTGAGGTTATGGGCACAGAGAACAGAAAGAGCAGGTGGCTCTGAGAGAGAGACCCATATTGTGGGGTGAGAGGTGGAGGAATGTTAACAGGAAGTAAGCTGCGAACCACCAAGCCAAAGCAAACACAGGCTCCAAAACGGCCCATATGGCCTATCCATAAGGAAGGCGGCCAAGACAGAGCACAGCAGGAGGAGGGGAGGGGAGAACGCCCGGCTCCTTGCTCAACTGTCAACAACTGGGGGAGATGGTGCCAGTGATCCATTCTGGGCTCTACTTGAATAACTCAGATGGGGTGTCTTTGCCCCTTAGATCAGAGTAAGATGGGCTTGAATTCTATCATCACCCCCTACCCCAACCCCACCAGCCTGTGGAAATGTAAAACTCTCCCCCTGGTTTCTATGAATTCCTGAGGGCGTTTGTAATTGTCATCTCCTCTGGTAAGCTTCTACTTTCCAGTGTACGGTGTCTGTCGTGCACCATAACCCAGGCATGAAACACAGCACCCCACCCCCCGCTGCTTCCGTTTCCATGCACTTCTGCCCTCTCCACTTCCAAATTAGACCCTAAAGGATTTGGGTTTGAGAAGTGATGGAAGAGAGGATTGGTCATGATGATATAAAGCAGTTTATATGACAATGCTTTTTCTCATATATCTGCTTGCCTTTGGGCTTTTTCAAGGACTAAACACTTTACTACTACATGAACCTAAATATATATATATATATATATATATATATATCTTTTTCATGACAGAAGGCTTTTATGACATGATGGGTTTTTATATAAGTATCAGATAATAACCATAATTATAGCTAACATTTATTAAGAATGTACCAGGTACCAGACACAATTAAGAAGTTTATATGAGTAATTCATTTTATTCTTACATTATCACCATTTTACAGACTAGAAAGAAGCCCTACTAGAGATTGAGTGGTACCCTCTTCAAGGGTTCACAGCTAATAAATAGCAGGACAGGGATTTGAGCCCAGGCACTCTGACGCCAAACCTGCATTCACCACTAATGCCTGTCTAGATCCACAGGAGACCCGAACATCCCTGGAGAGGGCGAAGAGCAGCTACAGGAGTACCAGGACCGTTTGTGTGGGAAGCAGAAGTTGAAGGAAGAGAGAAAGGAGATGAGAAGGCCTGATTGATTATTAGGTCAACAGAATCTGGGCACTGAGAGGGAATGATCTATTTCGTGAACAGACTGCTTTGCTCTTGGAGTCATAGTCTCTGGAACTGGATCAGAGAAAAACCCAGAAAATAAATGCAGCTTTAGTGAACAGAGAAGTAACCTTAGCCTGAACCCAGAGAAACAGGGTATGGAAATTAAGATGAGAACTCGGGCTTCCTGGAAGGCTGGGCAGGAGGCTCTGTCTCTGTTCTATGCTGCAGAGACAAGAAGGTTCTTGGCTCCTTGCCACTGGCAATGAGAATAATGGGACAGAAAGTGGGGAAAGCCTGTTAAGCCTGAAACAACAAGAGGAGGAAAGAATGTTACCAGAGTCTTGTAAGAGCTAGAACCTAAGAGAAAATGCAGTGCGGCCACTGCCAGAACTGTGCGAAGGCCAAGAGGAAATCAGAGAATGCCCTAAACTCTCTCTTTTTCCCACCCCCTAAACTCACACTGTTACCTCCCATTTCCCAAACCTAACTAAAAGCTGAAGGCAAGGTACTCTAGTAATATGGTACATAAAGAAACACAGAGCAAGGCACAGAAAGGCAAAGAATGGATTAGGGTGGAAGGGTAGAAACCGAAAATAACCAGCACCTCCTATGACCCAGCAAGTCTACTTGAGCTTTATACAGTAAAGAGGCTCAATGCACTGTGTACAATGTGCATGGACAAGAAGGTTGGCAGCAATACTATCTGCAAAAGGCCCAAGCTGGAGACTACTCAAATATCCACTCATAGTAGAATGGATAAATAAACTGTGTTACATTCATTTATACCTAGGGACACCAAAGCAATGAAATTAATTAACCACAGCTATACACAATGGCAAGGATGAATTCCACAAACAAGGTTGAGTTAAAACGCAAGGAAAGTATAATTCTATATATATTAAGTTTGAAATTGAGCTAAACTAACTTACATTACTTATGAATACATATAGGTGATAAAACTATGTATATACATAATATATGTATATTAAAATGTGTGTGTGTGTATATATATATATATATAGAAAATGATTATCACAAAAATCAGGATAGTGTTTACCTTTAGGTGAGACGACAGAATTATGATACAAGCTGTTCAAGGGGAAAGGGAGGAAAGGGAGACCTGTGGATGGTGGCAGTGTTCTATGTCTTGATCTAGCTGTGGTTACACAGATGTTTGCTTTACATGTATTCATGAAAAATATGTTTTAGCTACATATTTGTAACATCCTTAATAATACAAATAAAAATGGAAAACATGTTGATATGATTTTCCGACATTCGCTAGACATATGCATATATATAGTATATTTGAGATAATCACTGCATTTGCAACTTTTCTCAATGCTAGAGCATAAGAATTTTCTGAAACCCATGACAACTCCTTTCTAAGTTAGTTTTAAGGCTAAATAATATTGCTGAATAATGTATATTATAAAGTAGTTAACTATTCCCTTATCAATGACATCTGGGTTGTATCAATACTGTTTCATTTATGATACTTCTTGCCCTTTCTAATAAGTAGTTATTTTAAGGAATTCTAACCCATACTTTCATACTCCCGGCTTTCTTTGGGTGATAAGAGAAAAATGAAAAGAGTGTTAGTTAATAGTTCCAACTGACCCCCTAGTCTAAGCTATCTCTCCCTATGATTAGCCCTATCATCCTTTCTACTTGTCCTTCATGCCACTTATCATAATTGTAAAATGTGCAATTAGTTGGCAATTAGTTGTCCCTGCACTTACTTGGTCAATGTCTATCACCCCTACTGGGACCTCCAGGAAGGCAGAGAACACGTCTGCTTTGTTGATCTCTGTCCTCAGTGCCAACACAAATCCTGCCTAGCACAAGGGTGCTCATTAAATATTTGTCAAAGGAATAAATTAATGCATGAATTAAGGAATGAATTTGAATGTATCCAGTCTTTCTGCCCTGCCCAACTTTGAAAATGAGTTTATCTCCTCCAGGAAAAAGCTTCACAAAATAGAGACACCCCTGAATGTACAAGCAGAGGCCTAATTGAGAGGGACGAGGGTGTGGATGGGACCCTTTACTAGTTGTGATACAAAATAGAGGGTCTCCAAAATTCTTTCCATTCCCCAAATCTCAGGATGCAGTCACCTAGCCAGGGCCAAGACTCAAGACAGGAAGAGTAGGACCCTGTATCAGAACGGAGAGATAGTATTTGTTTAAAAGTAACTGAAGAGTTACTGGAAGTCATGTTCTTTTCTACTGAGACAAACAAACAAAGGTTTGTTTGTTTTTTTAAGCTAGTTTATTTGGCCATATATGTAAATGAGCGTCAAAGGAGTGACCAAAAAAAAAAAAAACCCAAAACTTCTTAAGTGCAATAATTTTTTAAAGTCTTACTAGAATGTGGAAAGACTTAAATAAAAGACACATTTTTCAATAGTTTGTCTCAAAATATGAGGTCACTAATTTTCCATGTCTTATGCTTTTTTACACACTAAATTGAGAAGTCCTGAAAAAACTGTGTTTCTCCCATCTTTATCGGAATCAAGAACAAGTAACATTTCTTGTTAGGATATAAAACAGGGAAACATAGTTCACATATATTGCACAAAATTATTTAAAAAGAAAACTCTGGAAAGAGAACTATGCACGATGGAAAACTGAAAATTCTCCAATTTCAAGATGAGTCAGCAAATAACTTTTATATGACAGCGACCTGGGAACCCTGCTGAACAGAAAAACCTACTTTAATGGGAAATCAGACCTATTTCCTGACTTTTAGGAACCATAATCATTTGAAGACCTCTTTTAGGTGATGTGTCCATGTCTTTGCCTGTTGAAATTTATTAGGAACAGAATATGATATTCCCAGGACAATACTGACCCACAGGAAAGGATCCTCACTCAATGGAATGTAATTACATCAGGCCTCCTTGTCCCAACCTTTCAGGCTTTTCTTTCCCACATGGTGCAAGCTGTTCGGTGGGGCTGCCAGGTTTTAATTAGAAAGTCTTACGTTTCCAGGGAAATCATCGGCACCTGGCTTCTTGCTTACACCTCTCCCAATCCTTCTCTCTTTCACCCCCAAATATTAATTTCCCCTTGCCTCAAAAGGGACATGCTTTTGCCAAGGATTCTTAATCCTTAGCATGTTGCTCACTCAAAGAAAGGAGGTGGAGAAGGCAGGGGAGAGGAGAGAAGAGAAGAAATGGTGAGTTCTTTCCTTTCAACATTGATCATCCAAATAGTTTTGGTATTTCCTGGTGCTTTGCTCGGTGCCTTCTTATTTGAGATGAAACTGCCCACTATGTAATTACCTATGTATTTTTAACTGATAAAATTGCTACCCTCTTATTCCCAATGGAATTGGGGCATAGAAAATGAATAGAGTGTCAAGATCCTGAGGCAATAACACCAATCTACTTAGTAACTACTCCCCATCTCCCTGTTACCTCTGAATTCATATAGTTGTCTCAAATTTTCATTAGCTCAAAATTAATTTTTCTACTAAAATGTCATAAATGGTGAACAATACCTAGTTTCTTGCAGTAAGAATAGGACCAGCTAGAATAAAAAATTTGTGTCTTCCCCTTTCTCAAGCACAAAGCTAGCCAGACACAGACACAGACACATTGTTCAATGTATTCGTCACCTTTGGTCTGTCTGCCCAACAGCCCTCTCTTTTTCTGGGAATGGTAGTGCCCTCTCTTTGGGGAATTGTCTCTTCTCTAATCAAGTAGATTTATTAAAGACGTGGGGCTAGAAAGGCCGGCTCCATCTGAGAGTATGCCCAAGATTCTAATACACTGGGAAGTTGTTAAATTTCTCTAGCAGGATTTCCAGCCAAGTATAACTTCAATACATTTTTAGAAAGAAAATTTGCCAAGAGCTTTTGTGTTTAGGAAGATGCAGAAAGTCATCCTGGGAAAGATGATACTCGATGTTTCCCTACAACACTTAGATGGTCTAGGTTATGCAGACTTGGCCACTCTCCAGGAAGAAGGGTGTGTTACACACTCCGGGTTCAGAACCGCTGAGATGTTTGTGCAGTTCTACAGAATGAAAGCCTCTCTGATGGATCGAGACAGTCCTAACAGAAGTTCCCCGGGACATCAAGGGCCCCAGAGAAGAACTTCACAGGCAGGAAGCAGGAGTCTGGATCAATGAACAAGGCCACGGGTTTATAGGAAGAGCTGGTTCCAGGAGTGTAGCCTGGGCTGGACTCCTGCATGCTCAGCCAAGACCAGCCACCCTGCTGTGGTATTTATGTTTGGGAGGCTATAAATAACCTTCTGCATATAACTGAAGAGAGCCTACATCTTGAAGCCTGAAGGTGAGGTTAATTCAGAGCCAGTGCAGGACTCATGAGGGCCCATTGCCACAGCAGACAACATGCAGAGCACCCTGCAAACCACACTAGGGCATTAACTGCCCAAACAGCCTAAAGCTTGGGAGCCAAACTAACCCATTTGCACTAAACAAGTTGCCAGGTTTCTGTACAATTTAAGTTGGGAGCAAAGGCTTCAGAAGAAAACAATAAATTTCCTACTAATATGGCCAGATGAGGAAGGTTGTTGTGTAATTGATTGGAACAAATATAAACGTAGAAATGTAAATGGGTTATAGCCAATATTAAATGGCTCATATTAAAGATACCTCTCTACATGAATATTCACTCAGAAGATCCATGACTTTTTAAATGTCCACTTGTCCATCACTGGTGTTTAGTGTTGGAAGAGAGGGTGCCTTTGTGTGAATGGTCTGTCAGTCAGGAGGTGCTTACAGCAGAACTCTGGATGCACATCACTAGAAAGTGTTTATGCATTCCCCCCACACTGGTATTTAACTGCATCTGTCTGCATCCTTCAGAGTTAAGGCCAAGCCATCTCCATTTCTAATTCAGTAGAGACACATACTTCATAAATGAAAAATTGATGTCTGTAATCCCGACATTTTGGGAGGCCGAGGTGGGCGGATCACTTGAGGTCAGGAGTTCAAGACCAGCCTGGCCAACATAGTGAAACCCTGTCTCTACTAATAATACAAAAATTAGCCGGGCATGGTGTCAGGTGCCTGTAATCCCAGCTACTCAGGAGGATGAGGTAGGAGAATCACTTGAACCCAGGAGGTGAAGGTTGCAGTGAGCCAGTATTGCACCACTGCACTCCAGCCTGGGCTACAGAGTGAGACTCCTTCTCAAAAACAAAAAAGAAAGAAAGTAAAACTGAGACATAAGAGGACAAAATACCTGAAATCAAAACTCAACAGGTTGTGATACTTCATAGTATTGGTGTTTTAGCAGTGTGGTTGTGACCATGGACCTTAGAACTAAAGTGTCTTGGTTCAAATTCTAGCTTGATCACTTACTAGCTGTGTGACTTTGGGAAAGTTACTTACATTTTCTGATCCCCTACTCCTCATAGAATAGAGATAGTAATGGTACCCATTTCACACTTGCTCAGAGCACTTACATTAGCCTACAGTTGGGCAAAATCATCTAACACAAAGCCTATTTTATAACAAAGTGTTGAATATCTCATGTAATTTGTTGAATACCGTACTGAAGGTGAAAAATTGGATGGTTGTATAGGTACTTGATGTATGGTTATACCGAATGCATATTGCTTTCACACCATTATAAGGCTGAAAAAATCATTTAAATAGAACCATAGTCAATTAAGACTATCTGTATTATCTCACACAACTTCTGAGGGTCAAGTGTGACTTAGCTGGATAGTACCCAGGAGTGGCTTAGCTGGATAGTTTTCACTGAGGGTCTCTCGTGAGGTTACAGTCAAGTTGTCAGCAGGGACTTCAGTCATTTGAAGTCTTGACTAGGGCTGGAGGACCCACTTCCAAAATGGCCTCATGTGGCTATTGGCAGGAGACTTCAGCTCATTACCATATGGGCCTCTCTGTAGTGCTGACTACAACATAGCACCTGGCTTCCCCAGCGTGAATAATGGGAGGGAGACAGAGACAGAGATAGAGGTCAAATGGAAGCCATGGTGTCTTTTATAACTTAAACATGGAAGCAACATACTATTTTTTCTTTCATACTATATTGGTCACATAGACCCACCCTGGTGCACTGCCGGAGGGAACTTCACAAGGGTGACATTGTCAGAAGGTAGGGATCATTGGCAGTCACCTGGTAGGCTGGCTACCACACCAGCAGAACCAAGGGGAGCAGACACTGAGTCTTATTGACACTTCTTGACTCCCTGGACCATCCATATCTCATATGAATCAATCACTGCCTTTCTGTGCTTAAGTTGTTGTGAGAAGTGTTTGGTCCATTGCTACGAAAAAGTTCTTGACTGGGATAATTGTTAGCTCTTATTGAGCACTTAATCAATGCCATGCAGTGTGCTTGAACCTTCATGACAACTCCATGAGTTAGGGATTATCATTCTTAATTTCCTTTTCCCAGATGAAAAAAACTGAGGCTGAGAAATTATGTGGCTTGGCGAAAAGTCATGCAACTGGCAAGTGGTAGATCCAAGTTTCAAACCCAAGTAGTCTTATCTAGAGCCTTGTCTCTTCCTATTATGAAAGGTCACCTTTTTTTTTTTTTTTTTGAGATGGAGTCTCGCTCTGTCACCCAGGCTGGAGTGCAGTGGCTCAATCTTGGCTCACTGCAACCTCCGCCTCCCGGGTTCAAGCGATTCTCATGCCTCAGCCTCACGAGTAGCTGGGACTACAGGCACATGCCGCCATGCCCAGCTAATTTTTTGTATTTTTTAGTAGAGATGGGGTTTCACCATGTTAGCCAGGCTGGTCTCCGTCTCCTGAACTTGTGATCTGCCTGCCTCGGCCTCCCAAACTGCTGAGATTACAGGCGTGAGCCACTGCACCTGGCTGAAAGGTGACTCTTAAGCATTTCCCCTCTTGATTCAGTTTGAGATCTTTCTCCCCTAAGATGGGCTCTCAGCTTGCATTCTCTCATAGGGTGGTTCACATATAAGCTGAAACTGGGCCCATATCCAATGAGTACTGGGTGGATGGCCCAGGCTAAAAGCTGAAGTGAATCATAGGAGAGAAAACTGTTGCCCTGCTAAGCCATTCCTATTGTGGCATCCATGATGCATATCCAGCAGAGGCCAACCAGTCATCTGTCACCAACCCAAGGTGCCTTCAGTTTCTGATCCCAGTAATTGAGGACATGTGTTACTCTGCAAACAGTCCTGATGGGAAATGGCTGGTGGTTCTTCCCCTCTGATGCTTGGGAAATGAGAGGGCAAAGGAGGGGAGTAGAGAGGAGGCTGAACACTTTTATTTTTTTTTATGTTAACAGCTCTAAATGATTAAGGGTAGGAAGGGAATGGCAATAGAACATAAAAATGCTTTGTGTAGAGTTCACATTTACTCGCACTTTTAACTCCACTGTGGCTTATTAGTTCACGGGAAAAATTACAAAAGGAAATAAAAACCTGACTATGAATCCAGTATAAACAATTTGCAGCCATAGTAACCAAGAAAGTGCAACTCCTAGATTAAAAAAAAAAAAAAGTCTTTGCAAGAGTGTCCATGCGGAGGATGTCAGGAAATGGTTACAGAGTGAAGAACTCAGTCAACCCCTGGTCAGTGAAGCAAAGCAGCTCTGAAGAGGCTGCGTGCATACCCTGCATACCCTGGCTAAGATGTACATCAGGAGTTGGCAAAGTTCTAATTCCTATTTGATAGAGTTTCCAACTCAGCTGTAAATATTCACTCAAGAATAAAACAACGTCAAAAGACTTTGCCTGACAAGAATTTGATTTTTGTTGTTGTTGTTTAAATCAACTTTGGTTTGCATGAGTTCAACCCAACTTCACTGCAGGAAGACAATAGGGTGTGTGGCTTCTTGTGTGTTTCCACATTAGCTTTGGAATGACTCGAAGCCGCCTTGTGAATTCAATTCTGGATAAAATACAGCAACTCAGGACTCAGAACCACACCCTATCTTTTCACCTTTGGGATATGAGTCATCAGCTTCTAATTTGTGTAGCCAGATCCTAGCAATGTATGGTCCCAGGATCTCAGAGGAAGTCCAAGCAAGTGCCAGTAGTTTTGGAGGTCCTGGGGCAATCACCCAAATGGGAATTGTGGGCACCTATCCCACCCAGCTATCAAATTTGAGAGTAAAAGCATCTTTAAGGGTCATCTAATCCAATGAGCCATATGATGCCTGAATTCCCTCTTTTCCTGTTTGTGCCAGAGGACGTTCATCCCATGCTTGGAGCCCCACCCTTTGAGAAGGAGAGCTCCCCAAGGCAACTAATACAGTGTGACTGCAAAATACTCTTTCTTAAAGAGTCTGTCTCTTTGTAAATTACAACACACAGTTCCTTCAAGCAAGTCAAATATTCATGTATTTGAGAATGAATGGCTATTTTGTCCTCAGATTTCTCTAGTCTAAACCATAAGAATTCTTAACTATTCTTTATCTAGTTACTTCCCTCTGAACACCTCCGGAGGACTTCTTGAAGTTCAGTCCCTCATATGAACACAGCACTCAATGTATATTCTGTTCAGGGAGAGGAACCAACACCATTATCAGTTTCTTCATTCTGAGATTTTACTTCTATTGACTTTGTTTCCTATTTATCTGTTTCTTAAAGCCTGTGGTATTTTGAACTCATAATTAATTTACTTCCCACTAGAATTTTTGGCTAGGCCACGCCCTTGGTCACCAATCACCAGTTCTGCTCTACTCTCTGAGCACATGGAAGTAGTACACTTCCCTGCCTCTTGAAGATAGCTATGGTCATTGTGACAGAATGCAATATTTTGTCTCTGCCCTTCTTTCCTGGAATACAGTTCCTAAAATCCTTAGAATCTCCCAAATGATAAGTGTATTTTGTATGCTAATGAGATGACTGGTGGCTGGGGTTCCTGGATGGCTTCAGGATAGGAACTGGTTGCTAAAAGAACCAACCATGTGATTAGAGGATTGGAACTTGGTTTCACACCCTCTGCCTTTCTGGGAGGGGCGAGGGGCTAGAGGTTGAGTTGATCATCAATGGCCAATGATTTAATCAATCATGCCTATATCATGAAGCCTTCATAAAAAAATTAAGCAAAGGGATTTGGAGAGCTTCCAGGTTGGTGAACAAGAATGCATCCACATGCTGGGAAGATGGAGCACCCCAAATTCCATGGAGACAGAAACTTCTGTGCTCGGGATCCTTTAGTGGTGCATTCTTGTAGGACTGAGGCCTTAACCTGTGGGGTCGGCACCAACTCTGGGCAGATAGTGTCAGAAATGAGTTAAATTGTAGGACACCTAGTTGAAAATTGGAAAAATTGGTTGATGTGAGAAAAATCCCCACAAATTTAGTGTTAGAAGTGTTGTGAGAATAGAGAAAAACAGTTTTTTAAATAGTCATGTTGCCAGCTGTGGCCAATAAGAAATGAGTAGAGTATCACATGTCAATTCCAGGTTCAGGCACTTAAGTGCTTATTCTCATCTTTCCAGGCATCTCTTTGCCCATCCTGACTATTGTCAACCCATGTGTTGATACAGAGTTGTCATAGATTGAATCAAGCTGGAATGCTGAGCCAACACATGGAGGACAGCAGCCCTAGCACGCTGCCCAGACATGCTTGAGTGAAAAATAAACTGTTATTGCATTGTGCACAAGATTTTGGGATTGCTTTTGCCGTATAACGCTTTTCCAAATCAATGTCTAAGTGTTTTTACATGCAGGGTCAGATTTACCACTCACACATTCTCCCATACCTCCTTTTTGCACTTTAGTAATTGGTTTTTGGATTCGATTTAGCAACTTATATTTGTTTTTCTCATAAAAATTAGTTTTAATCATTTCAGTTCAATGAAAAATTTGGTATTTTGATTCCATCAAACAAAAATATTCATTCTTCCCACTACCTTCATTACATTTGAAATTTTGATAAGAATAGAGATGAAACCTAGAAAAAAGAAATTTCTGATGACACACTTTTCTTAGCTTTCTACTCTCTATTCTCATGGTAATGTTCAACCCTAATGAAGACAGTTTCAGACTTTCTTAACTCAGGATAAACGTAAAAGGAAAAGTCACCAGGGGAAAAATAACAACCGGAAATCCTGTTTTTATTAATTAGTTGAGCTCTCAGTTCTCATAATGAAAACAAAACATAACTATGGAAAAGGTATGTAATTGTCTTACTTTATTGAGCTACAAAATCATTTAATTTTAAGCATTTTGGGGAGAATCTAATGACAAATAAGATTTCATTGCTATCTCAAAGAGTCTAAAGTTAGGCTGAAATCAGGTTGATTACATTAACATAAAGCTCCAACACTGTGGCTGTTACTGTTGGTTGTGCACCCAATGACCATCCCCCATTTCTTCAACCTGAATTCCCTTCACCTGATGTTGTTCGGGTATCAGGAGTACATGGGCTTCAGGAAGTATTGGCCTCTTCCCCCAGACCAGTTATGAGCGTTATATTGTCCTTTGTCCTTCCTTGGTTTGGAAATGGGCATGCCATACAATTCCGGCCACTGAGATGAAAGTGAAGTCTGCAATGAGGTTTTTGGGAAAGTTTTTCTCACTCTTAGAAAGAGACATAGGGAAGGAGGCTTCTGTCTTCCAGACTTAGTATACGTGTGTGAGAATGCAATATTTAGAGTCTCAGCTATAGGACCGTTAGAGGAAAAAACAAAACCTGACACAGTCAGCCTGGCAGGCCAGACAAGATGGAAAGAATTACGTTCCTTATTACATAAAGGAAGTGCTGAATTAACCCATTCAGGAACTGTTTTACCACTAGACTTCTCATATGGATCATAAATATTTTTATCATGTAAGCCATGTTGAGTTGCATAGGTCTTTTGTTACTTGCTGTCAAAAGCATCCTAATTGTTATAATCACTAAGAAATTTTTCAGCATACACATCCTTATGCTATTTTATAAAAAGTAGAACCTTAGTAGTAGTAGTAGTAATGATAACACTCTTACGATTATGAGAATCTACTTTGGGTGAGGCACTATGGTAACCACTTTAGATAGATTTTTTTTTTTTTAATAACCTTTAGTCTTCCAATTCAAGCATAGGGTCTGGTATCTTGTTTCTCATCTTCTCTGAGAATGGGTTTAACTATAAAGGTCTGAATTCACTTGATATAAAATTTAGTCTATGGTATTCTAAGTTCTTTGACCAACAAATATTTGTCAATATGAGGTGACCCAGAAGTTTGTGATGGCTTCAAAAAGGAAAAAAAAAAGATTCGTTTACTTAATTTTGCATTTCTCTTGAAATATTGAACTAAGTGTAGAAACAATTCCCTTAGAGGAAGTTAGGAATTTGCAGAAGGGATGTTAACACTTTACAGCTACCACAGTACCAATAACTACATTTTGGCTTTGGATTTTGGAAAAGTGCTTACCTGCCCTCTGCCTGCCCCTGGCTTCAAAAGGCTTCACCCATGCTCAGAGTTCATCTTGCTGCTTCAATTAAATGGGCAGGTGGCTCCCAATTCACTTGAACTATGGACATACCCAATGGGGAAATGTTCCGCAGTGTGTTCACATATGAATTTATGTGGCCTGGGAGGGTTGTAGGGCTGTATGATGCTCCTCAATGGTTTCTGAGTGACTAAGCTAAGGCCAGCACTCAATGGCCAGCTAGAGAGTCTCACCTCATATCCTTCCAAGGTGGCCACTGGGAGTGAAAAGAGGGAAGGAATCATCACTGCTTCCTTCCTGTTTTCCCCTCCAGGCAGGCAGAGCTACAAGAGTACTATGTCAGGAAAACATTGGTAAACAGGTTGCAAATTGCTGTTCACAATTTTCCTTTCACATTTCAGCAAGGAGGCCACCTGTGAAAACAGAATGTTCTAAGTGTCATCCTCTAAGAAAAGAAAACAAAGGCTTATGGGCATTGGGGACAATGCTTCCTGCCCTGCTGTCCATCCTCAGCCTCACCAAGCCTAGTAAATAGACAAGCTTGGAAACAGTGATGTTTGTTTCCGAAGAAATGACATCAGTGCAGGGGTCACCTCACCTATTTTATCGTGGGGGATATGAGGGTGAAAAATGAAAATGAATGCATAGTGTATGATGAACATTTTAAAAAGCCTGATCCCTGGTGGTTGCTGGGTGCTCCCTGTCCTCAATAGGTACAAATAAAGTGGGGCATAATTTAAGTTCATATTGTATGAATATAAGAATAAGCATGACGATATGGCAGTGTCCCCACCCAAATCTCATCTTGAATTGTAGTTCCCACAATCCCCAGGTGTCATGGAGGGACCCAGTGGGAGGTAATTGAATCATCAGGGCAGTTCCCCCATGCTATTCTGATGACAATAAGTTCTCAAAAGGGCTGATGGTTTTATAAGGGGCTTCCCACTTGGCTCAGTTCTCCTTCTTCTTCTCCCTGCTGCCATGTGAAGAAGGACATCTTGGTTCCTCTTCTGCCATGATTGTAAGTTTCCTGAGGCCTTCCCAGCCATGTGGAACTGTGAGTCAATTAATCTTCTTTCCTTCATAAATTACCCAGTCTTGGATATGTCTTTACTAGCAGCATGAGAACGAACAAATACACATGGTTTAAGAAAAAAAAATGGAGAAGAGCTTTAAAATAATAGTCTTTCACTATACCCTTCCCTACCACCCATGCCATACCCTGAGGCAAGCACTGACATCCATAGTACTGGGTAATAGGTGTAGATTTCTATTTCTTGATCTATTAGCACTTAAGGATATCAATTTACTCTTAAAATGTCAATTTAGCTCTTTACATCATCCTTCACCTTCCCTCCTCCTTATGCTCCTGATCTTTAATAGTTCTGTTACTATTTTTCAGTTTTTTCATTGACTGCCTTTGTGACTTTAAATAACACATTTATACACTATTTCATCCTCCATCAACCTTAGTCAATATCTCAACTCCTTTTTTTGTAGAGTAAATTACAAATATAGACATAGTTTTTGCATAACCATAGCAGTTAACATTTATTTATGCTTAGCTGTCAGGCATCTGTACTTTGTCTATTGATTAATTTTAGAAGGTAGAAGTGAATACAGAGCATTTGTATTTCTGTGACTGAGTAAATCTTGCTCAATGCTGACCCAAGTAGCATGTTAGAATTGCATTTTCTTCTCAAAGGTCTTCTGGGATATGTAAGGAAAATGTTTATAGCATCAAGGCCAAACAGATTCCCTTTTCTTATATATTATCAAATTGCTTAAAATCATACCCCTTTATTATTTACTCTGTATTCAGACCAAGATTTTCTGTCCTGATTATTGTTTTTCCTGACACTTTTAATGTCCTTTGTGTGAAGTAGTTCACTGTGCATTGATTACCAGCTTGCCTGAGTCTGGTGAGACAGAACACACTCATATGCAACAAGTTACATGAAGCAAATTTATTACTTACAGATATGTAGCAAGAGATTGCAGAATCCCAGAATTCATTGTAAGCCGGTTCCCCAAGACTCAGGAAAGCTACACAGGGCAGATGAAGTCTCAATTGTGCATGCCCTACTTGCACCACAGCTGAGACTCTAAAACTAATCCATTCTGAGTTTTATAATCTGGGGTAACAGGACCCTGTGGGATGAAGCACTGAAGGATGTTCTGTCCTGCAGGTAGCTGGACTGGGACAGAACCCAGGCTGTTCTGGCCAGTCCCTCCCTATCTCAGGATGTTGCCTTCCCAGAACATTCTACAGCTATTCTTGAAAACAAAAAGTGGAAAGAGTTGAGAACTGGGTCTGTCCAGGGCCACCCAGAGAACTGTCCTGCACTTTGCCTTTTTTTGACAAAACAATAATGTGCTTTTATGATTTCCTCAAGTTTTCTCATCCCCTCAGTCGTGCTGTCAAATGCAAGCCTTCCTCTCCAAGCAGTGCATCCTCCCATTTCATGACTGACCTCTGAGACCTGCCTTTTTTGTACTTTTGGGTTGAACCTTCTGTTTCCAGAATCCTATGCTGCTTCTTCCTTGACTTTCATTCTCATTTACTTTTTCTGAAGTGCATCCTTACCTAACTTCAAGCAAGGATACCCTTGCTTGTCGGGAAAGAGCTTTATTTTGGCCTTACACTTCCTGGACAGTTTACCAGAATTCAAGACTCAAAATCCTCAGCCCTCTGCCTCACACTCAGCTGCAAAACAATTTTCACAGGTAAAATTGAGTACATTTTCATCAACATATTTCCTTAAAGTTTTATCAAAAATTAAAAAGTGCAATTTCAAAAAACCTTTCAATTTTGACTCCTGACCCCAGCAACTCATGGAAACTGTTCTCTCACAGATGATAGATTCTTGCCTCATTTAACAATCTCTTTTCAGTCTGCAGTGCCTGAAAGTGCTGACTTCTGTTCGTAGACCTGGAAGGCACAGGTGCTTTCTAATATACAAGAGTTTCAAGCATGCAGGAACTGAACCTTTTGGTTGGAACAAAAAGCCAGGGGCCAATGGGAGTCCAAGAAATAGAAGTGAGAGAGTCAGTGAAACAGAGAGAGGAGATGGAGAAGAAATAAGGGGAAGAAGAAGGGCAACAACCAGAAAAAATATTTTCTTTCCCTCCCCCTTATCCTCCTGATCTTTAATGGTTACATTGTTACTTTTAGTTCTTCCATTGGCTACAAAGGTGACTTTAAATAACACATATCCATCACTACTCAGATTTATATCAATATTCAGAAAAAAGGCTGTATTAGTCTGTTTTCATGCTGCTGATAAAGATGTAGCTGAGACTGGGCAATTTACAAAAGAAAGAGGTTTCACTGGACTTACAGTTCCACATGGCTGGGGAGGCCTCACAATCATGGCGGAAGGCAAGGAGGAGCAAATCACATCTTACATGGATGGCAACTGGCAAAGAGAGAGCTTGTGCAGAGAAACTCCCGTTTTTAAAGCCATCAGATCTTATAAAACCCATTCACTATCACGAAAACAGCGCAGGAAAGACCTGCCCCCAAGACTCAGTCATCTACCACAACACATGGGAATTACGGGAGCTACAAGATGAGATTTGGGTGAGGATACAGAGCCAAACCATAGGATTCTGTTCCTGGCCCCTCCCATATCTCATGTCCTCACATCTCAAAACCAATCACACCTTCCTAACAGTCCCGCAAAGCCTTAACTCATTTCAGCATTAACTCAAAAGTCCACATAGTCCAACGTCTCATCTGAGACAAGGCAAGCTCCTTCTGTCTATTAGCCTGTGAAATAAAAGCAAGTTAGTTACTTCCTGGATACAATGGGGGTACAGGCATTGGGTAAATACAGCCTTTCCAAATGGGAGAAATTGGCCAAAACAAAGGGGCTAGAGGCCCCACGCAAGTCCAAAATCCAGCAGGGCAGTCAAATCCTAAAGCTTCAGAATGATCTCCTTTGACTCCATGTCTCACATCCAGGTCACACTGATGCAAGAGGTGGGTTCCTATAGTCTTGGGCAGCTCCACCCCTGTGGCCTTGCAGGGTACAGCCTCCCTCCTTGCTACCTTCACTGGCTGGTGTTGAGTGTCTGAAGTTTTTCCAGGTGCACAGTGCAAGCTGTCAGTGGATCTATCATTCTGGGGTCTGGAGGATGGTGGCCCTTCTCTCACAGTTCTACTAAGTGGTGCCCCAGTAAGGACTCTGTGTGGGGGCTCCCACCCCACATATCCCTTCTGCATTGCCCCAGCAGAGGTTTTCCATGAGGACTCCACCCCTATAGCAAACTTCTGCCTGGGCATCCAAGTGTTTCCATACATCTTCTGAAATCTAGGCAGAGGTTCCAAAACCTCAATTCTTGACTTCCGTGCACTCACAGGCTCAACACCACATGGAAGCTGCCAGGGCTTGGGGCTTCCACCCTCCGAAGCCATGGCCTGAGCTCTACATTGGCCCCTTTCAGCCATGGCTGGAGCAGCTGGGACACAGGGCACCAAGTCCTAGGCTGCACACAGAATGAGGACCCTGGGCCCAGCCCATGAAACCACTTTTTCCTCCTGGGCCTCCATGCCTGTGATGGGAAGGGCTGCTGTGAAGACCTCTAACATGCCCTGGAGACATTTTTCCCATTGTCTTGGGGATTAACATTTGACTCCTTATTACTTTTGTGAATTTCTGCAGCTGGCTTGAATTTCTCCTAAAGAAAATGGGATTTTCTTTTCTATCACATTGTGAGGCTGCAAATTTTCTAAACTTTTATACTCTGTTTCCCTTTTAAAACTGAATGCCTTTAATAGCACCCAAGTCAATTCTTGAATGCTTTGCTGCTTAGAAATTTCTTCTGCCAGATATCCTAAATCATCTCTCTCAAATTCAAAGTTCTACAAATCTCTAGGGCAGGGGCAAAATGCTGCAATCTCTTCACTAAAACATAACAAGAGTCACCTTCGCTCAAACATAACAAGAGTCACCTTTGCTCTGGTTCCCAACAAGTTACTCATCTCCATCTGAGACCACCTCAGCCTGGATTTCATTGTCCATATCATTTTCAGCATTTTAGTCAAAGCCGTTCAACAGGTCTCTAGGAGGTTCCAAATTGTCCCACATTTTCCTGTCTTCTTCTGAGCCCTCCAAACTGTTCCAATCTCTGCCTGTTACCCAGTTCCAAAGTTGCTTCCACATTTTCAGGTATCTTTTCAGCAGCACCCCACTCTACTGGTGCCAGTTTACTGTATTAGTCCATTTTTACACTGCTGATAAAGACATACTTGAGGCTGGGCAAGCTACAAAAGAAAGAGGCTTAATGGACTTACAGATCCACATGGCTGGGGAGGCCTCGCAATCATGGTCAAGGGCAAGGAGGAACAAGTCATATCTTACATGGATGGCAGGAGGCAAAGTGAGAGCTAGTGCAGAGAAACTCCCATTTTTAAAACCATCAGATCTCATGAGATACATTTACTATCATGAGAACAGCACAGGAAACACCTGCCCCCATGATTCAGTCATCTCCCACTGGGTCCCTCCTACAACACATGGGAATTATGGAGCTACAAGATGAGATTTGGGTGGGGACACAAAGCCAAACCATATCAAAGGCAAAGGGTTTTAAGTCAATCTGTGAGTTGATTGGGCTATTTTTTAGTGCTGATTTTCACCAAAGGAGGGTGGGGATGAGAGAGGAAGGGAGTTCTTGATAGGGTGCTGTTCAAAGATGCTTGGGGGCAGTTGCAGGGGAGCTGAGATCTTTTCCATATTTCTGTTTCTTCTCTGAGCTCCACAGAGCCAGAGGCCATGAGCAGACAGGCTTTGGGGCCTGGATGACAGTTGTGACAGATATCACTGCCTTCTACCAGGCCCACAGGGAACACAAGATGCTCCAGTGCTGTCAGGATCTAGGGGAAGCTGCTGTCATTTTTGCATCTCCAGGGTTTCAGCTTTGAGATCACCAGGAAATAATACCATGTGGAGGGAGCTGGTGGGATTCTTACAGGGTTGGGGCAAGGTGTTCTGTGACTTTAATACCTGTGAGAGGGCTGGAGTGAATGACTGTGAGAACTGGGTGGGAGCACATATGAGGCACCCCGGGGGATGTCCAGAAACACCTGGAGTAGCTGAGGTCCCATTTCATGCACACAAGCCCTAACTTTCAAAAATGGGTCCCAACTGCTAGCTCAGCTCTATGTCTCCAGATGGAAGAGATCTGTGAATCTATGAAACCCAAATTGTTCTGGCAGAGCAAAGTAACTTTGCCTACTTTATAGCTACCAAGGGATCCAATTCAACTCCATCTTTGAAAACCAGATTCAACTAGTCCAATTTCCATGGTTTAGCTGCCAGTTCTTCATTTGCAGGTTGACAGAAGGGAATGAGAGAAAGAGAGAGGGATTATACTATTTCTGTTCCCTTCTATCCCTATCCTTTTTCTTCCCCTCACTTGATAAAGCAAATAGTAATTTGTCCAAGATTTTTATCAGGGAGACCAATCTCTCTACCCCAGTCCAGGTTTTCTGTGCATAAAGGAGTGAATATATTCTTAGAAATGATATGGAGAGAATGAGTACAAATGGTGAAGTAAAATATAGCTTCCAGGGCTGCAGAGCTCATGAAGATGCTAGAAGTCATCCAATCCAATCCAATCCAATCCAATCCCTTCTACGTTCTTGTGCTCATTGCTCTTTCAGGCTCCTGTCCGCCTCCAGTAACACAACAAGAAAAAAAAATCGATGGGACTTTATAGCTACATGGTATTGAAGAAAGTCTATCAGTAGACAAAAGAGAATGAATAGTTTGAATGCAGATCATGATGAGAAATGTCAAACCCTTGAGAAAATGTGCTATGAAGGGTAGTATAGGTCAAAACACACTTTCCTCTGAGTTTAAGCCTCAGCACTGTGATGTTTAAAAAGAAAAGAATGTCTAGAAGAATAGACATAAAAGATAAGAACTGGGATGAATAAGGAAGGGTGGAGCTCAGGAAACTAATAAGTGAGAAGAATGGAAAGAAATGGGCTACAGCAAAGAGAGTGGGAGTGAGAGCAGAGAAAGAGGCTGATGAACAGAAAAGTGACACTGGGTGTGGACCGAGGACTGGATACCGAAAGGGTGGGTCACGACAGATAATGGTAGCCGGGGGAAGGTGAAGCAATCAGAGAAGTGGAGACAGGCAGGGAGTGGACCAAGCAAAGAGACTTCACAATCCGTCTGGGGAGAAATGGGGAGGAGGAGGGAGGTAGGGGGGGAAAAGCAAGCATGGCGCAAGTCCAGATAGCTGCACACCGGGGCAGCCTCAGAGGAGTGACTCACCGCCTCTCAGGCAGATTTGCTTCGCAGCCCCTGGTTGGTACGACTACTTGAGCTCATCAAGAAGCTTAGCAAATTAAGAAGTGATTAAAATACTAAGGGTAGGGCCAGGTATTGTTGCCAGCATAACATGATTAATGTTATACTAGTCTCTTTTCAGCCCTATGGATTCCATCTTCTCTTGTCATTCACATGGACTGTGAAGTCATTCATTTTCTTTTCCTCTAAAACTCTGTGATTCCTTTGCTTAATGTCACTCTGCACAGAACTTGAGCCTCCCTTCACCTCGCCTTATCTCACAGTAATATGACTAAGTCATTGGTGACACTGACATGGGGAGAGGGAGTTACCAAAATCTTAGAAGACGATGTCTCGCTTATGAAGGGCTGTTTAAAATGGAGGTGAGATGCTGTACAGTAACATTCCAGAAAGCAGATACAATGACCGGTGTTTCCAACCATGATCAGTCTTTACAGGGTGTACAGTACAGTGGACAGGCAGCCCTCCTTCTCCCTTAGCGTCAGTTTCCTTCATCACAAAATGGTGGTGGGGGCAAGGCTGGGAGGAGGAATTGAACTAGGAATTCATTGGAAACGGCTCCTTAGTTTCTTCTCACATCTTGGAGGTGGCTTCCTAGAGTGTTGTGTCTGGAAAGGGATTCTGAAACCACATCATGAGTAAGTGGGAGAATGCTAACATGGGTCATTGTGAAAAATAGCAATTTTTAAGTATTCTGTGAAAGTCACTATTCTAAGTGATCTACATAAATTGTGTCATTATTAATCCATTTTATGATTAAGGATTCTCACAGTGAGTCTTGCTCAGTGGTGTCTGCCATGGTCCTGGGACAGGTAAGATGCAGTATAAGTGCCATGGGTTTCTGACTTCTGCACCAAATAATCTCTAAATTCCTTTTTTCACACTCTAGAATACTATAATATGTGAGAGATTACAGCAGTGACCTGCCTTAGGCTACTCCTAATAGGGTTCCTCTTTGCCACTGTCGGTCTTCATTGTCCTTCTCTCCAGGATCCTGAGCACTTCTGCGTGAATGCGTGGAAGCAGTCATTGGCTCCATGGCTGCTTTCTCATGGATGATGCAGGACAAATGCTGAAACTTGCCTTGCTTTGCCTGCAGCCTCACATAGGTGATTGGTCAAACACCCTATGCTGGTTGTTAACAAATTCATCATTTTCCCGGTGCTGCCAGAAGTCTGAATTTGGCGATCATCTTCTGCTCTGTGACACTTCACCAGGGGAGATGTCCATCTTCCTTAAATCTCCTGCTAGCATACACTGAGATTTGTGGCTATACATCACAGGTCAACTCCTCATTCATAGCACCGGGAGGATGCTAGGAAAAAAAAAAAAAAAAGCAGGTCATTTTTCTCCAACATCTGTATCCTCTGTGTGTGCCTCCAGAGCTATCCAGGTTAAGAACAATGATTACAGTTTAACCATAAATCTTTGGTAATATATCTCTTGTCTCCAGTACTCTAGTGTATGTATTAATAACAACTTCCAAAGTATGTATAATGCCTAATTTATATAATACTTTTATACAGTTAGCTTATATTAATCTTTATCCTCACGACAGGTAAAGTAGGTTTTATTATCACCATCAGTCCAGAAGGAAATCAGGTCCTAGGGAGTTCAAATGATCCTTACATACAGCTGGAAAAAGCAGAACCGGAATTAGAATCTAGATCCTTTGAGTAGAGACCTGCAGGACATACAAGAGCAGGAAGTTGGTGAAAAACTTGGAGAAGAAACTGAACAAGGGAGTGGGAAGCTTGCTTTATTATAGGTCACCCCATTTCCTGGCTCTGAATAGAATCCAAGAGGCTTCGGTTCAGAGGCAGGTCATGGAACAGAAGCTATAATTGCTAAGTGAAGAAACTGTTGAAATGAGCTGCAAACTTTTTGATTTCTTCATCCCGTTTCAGAATCCTGTACAGTAGTGGTTTCCAATCCATGTTCTGGGGAGCCTTAGGGTCAAGTTTGTGAAGTTTCCTTAGGGTCAACACGACATCATGGTGGAACATCCCTGCAGTACCACTTTCACCTGTCTTAGATATTGGACATCTGCATAAGATTTAAGTTGAAGAATATTTTGCTACTTAGGAAAAATCTTTGAAAATCGTCATTATACAGGACTATTTAACCTCTTGCCCGTTTAGTTCTGCAGGACATCTGGATAATTTTCAGCCAAGGAATTTACCATCAGGAGAGGTAAACAGTGATCTAGACTGTCACATGGGAGCTAGGAGGTGGAGTGATGATCATGCTTAAGACATGGGATTAGAAGTCATGGGGATTTGGTCATCCAGGGTCAGAAAAGGTGGCCCACCAAGGCCGTGATAGTGGGAACTCCGAGCCAAGCAGGACCTCTTCAGGGATGTGTGTAGTGTGTAGGAACTGAGAAGTGAATGTAGGGGATCAAGTTCCAGACTTGGATCCTATGCCAGAATTCTATTAAATCCTAGGACCCAGGTTAGGCTTTACTCCTGGGAGCTTTAATGCACCACTAGAAATGCTACCAACTACATTAGACAGGATTGGATCTTGTCTTTTAAAATTCCACTTTTACCTGTCATTTCCATGAATGTGTGAAGTCAACATTCAACCCTGTCATCTCCCTAAATTGGATAAACTCCATAAATTCCACTAGTGAGCCTAGCCCATTCCAGGTCAGGATCTGGGACCAGGTAATGATTAGCAACAAGAACAGATGCAGGCTGAAATTTGATATAAAAATGACTACATTTAAGCCAGGTGTGATGGTGCACACCTGTGGTCCCAACTACTCGGGGCTGAGGCAGGAGGGTCTTTTAAACTTAGAAAGCCAAAGCTGTACTACTCTATGATTTTACCTGTGAATAGCCATTGTACTTCAGCCTAGGCAACGTAGCAAGTCCTCATCTCTTAAAAAAAAATCAAAATACATTTAGTCACAAGCCACCATCATCATCATCACCATCCTGAACCTGTTATAAAAAAGTCAACAAGCAATTTTTTGCACTGCAAAGGAAAAACCAGAAACCTTGTCAGAAATCATTTGGGGGATTCTGAAATCAAAACATACTCTGAAATAGAGGCATGAAAACAAGAACAGCAGTGCAATTAAATGCTGTCCTTTGCTTGACTCTTGTGTCATAGAAACAATAGCTAATACACAATATTATCTCAAAGTGGAGGAAAAGATCTTGAGAAGTTTAATCCTGGATATCCTTGGCCTAGGATTAAATATTTAGGTGGAGCATTGGCCTGCTTATGAGCTGTGCACGTTAATACTGCAACCACTCAGCCTAAGTCATCCCCCCTGGTAATTCTACCTCCCCACAGCAGCGCCCCAAACTCACTGTTACATTAGGCAATTGTGGTGAGCTGGTAACCTGATAGCAGCACATTATGTAGTTATGTGGGAACTCTGGTTTCTGGAACAGACTGAGGTTCCCAAGCTCTGGTCTTATGCTATTTGGGCATGTCTTTCACAAAGCACTCTATGTAGAAAACAGACAGAAACACTAACTAGCACTGTTTGGGGGGATGTTTTTCAATAGAGGCATGGCATTGACCCATTTCTTTCAAAGAGTTCTCGTTAGAAAGGAGAAAATTTGGTAATAACAATAAATAACTCCCTTCTCTGCCTGATATTTGTTCCCTAGCTTGTTTAAATACTGTCCTTTTGGGTAAGTTATATCGTTTATAAATTAAAGTGTAGTAAAATAATTCTCTGTCATCAGTGGTAGAGGTACATTACACTCTTGTTTCGTTTTTTTCTTTTCCTTTTTTTTTTTTTTGAGACAAAGTCTCATTCTATCACCCAGGCTGGAGTGCAGTGGTGCAATCTCAGCTCACTGCAACCTCCGCCTCCTGGGTTCAAGCGATTCTCCTGCCTCAGCCTTCCGAGTAGCTGGAATTACAGGTGCATGCTTGGCTAATTTTTGTATTTTTTAGAAGAGACGGGGTTTCACCATATTTGCCAGGCTGGCCTCAAACTCCTGACCTCGTGATCCACCCGCCTTGGCCTCCCAAAGTGCTGGGATTACAGGCATGAGCCACTGTGCCAGGCCTACACTCTTGTTTCCTAAAGAAACCATTGAACTTGGTAGGAAAGCAAAGTGAAATATTTCAGATTTAAGCAGTGAAAATGGATAGGGGAAAGTAATAAGGGTTTATGTACCGGTTTTCATGCTTTTGATAAGAAGCAAATTCCCTGTGCACAGTCATCCACCCTTTACAAAAGCTGGCTTTGAGAAGATGGGAAGGAAAGGAGAAGAGGCAGAGTAGAGCATTTTCAATATTTCCGCTGAGGGATGGTGTCACTTTGGCGTTACAGCTGTACTCCCATATTGTCAGAATGAGAGCTCAGATGTTTTATGGCAATTTGACTCCACTAGTCAGATCTTCTTAAAGGTTACTCCTAAAACCACGTTAAGGAGAGGTGGAGAGCACAACCTGGTAGGAGTAGAGGGTTGTGGCAGAGGAGAAAAAGAGAGTGAAGAGATGAAAAGAGAGAGATTGCTGAGACAACTAGGTTAGGAGAGTAACTCAGAAAAGCTTGTGAGATTTTACTATGTTGCCTCTGAATATGTGTAGAAGAATTTTAGGTATAAACTAGAACATGGGAGATTCACTCTGAAAAAAGAAAATTTCAGGGAATAGATTGTTTGTGTTAACAATTGGGCTTGGTCACCCAGATGAACAAGGGCCAGGTTCCTCGCCTCATGGGAGAGATCCCTCTTGACCCTATCCCTCAGGACCTCCCACATCAAGCCCACTTGTGCCTATGCGTGAGATGTATGCAGGTGACACGCCTGAATGCCAGGTTCCTATCTAACTCTGTAGCCAGGTAAGCTGGCTCAGTTGTGGCACGTGCCCCTTGGTCGCCCCCTCTTAAATGAGCTAGTGAAGAAACAAGTGGTGCTACATCTTAGGAGTTTCCAGAGGTGAGATTTTAAAGTTTGGAATGATGTCACTTTAGAATGATTTGCAAACAGCTTCCACATAAAGGAAAGTTTCCAAAAGAAGGAGAGTGATCACTCAGGTACCTAAATTTTTAATAGAGAAAATTCCAAAAACACTCTACATCATAGGATAAGTCTTTTTCTGACACATTAGTTGTTTTTGTGGGGGGGCGGGGGGATTTTCTCATTTAGAATAAGCGTCCCAATATTTGTTTTGTTTTCTGTTTGTTTGTTTGTTTGTTTGTTTGTTTGTTTGTTTTGAGATAGAGTCTCACTCTTATTGCCCAGGCTGGAGTGCAATGGTGCAATCTCAGCTCACTACAACCTCTGCCTCCCAGGTTCAAGCGATTCTCCTGCCTCAGCCTCCTGAGTAGCTGGGATTACAGGCACACACCACCACACTCGGCTAATTTTTTAATATGTTTTTAGTGGAGATGGGGTTTCACCATGTTGTCCAGGCTGGTCTCAAAATCCTGACCTCAGGTGATCCACCCACCTCAGCCTCCCAAAGTGCTGGGATTACAGGTGTGAGCCACTATGCCTGGCCGCATCCCAATATTTGTAATTTTGATCCAATCCAGTGCACTGCTGTGTTTGGAGCTGGGAATTCTGGTCAAACTATCTTCTAAGACATTCATGCTCCAGCTGGGAGGGGCATACCCAGAAAGTCACAGAAATTCCAAGCAATGCTATTCTCCCAGGCAATATCCAGTTGGACTAGGATGGACATTGATCAATGCTAACTCATCCATAAGCAGGCCAGCGAGAAAAGAGAAAAACTGAGCCGGGCCAATTGGATTACTTTCTTTAAAATGTTGGACTTGAGAAACTGAGAGACTAACTTCTTAGCTGTAAGAAGACAAATGGAAGGTCATGTAGACTGGGAAGCTGGGCTAGCCATCATGAGACATGTTCTATATGACAAGAGCACAGAGCAGATGTAGAGAAAGGGGGAGGAAGGGGACAGAGAGGAAAGGGGAATACCCCTAAAATGAGTGGCTTTGGGCCCAGCATGGTGGCTCACACCTGTAATCCCAGCACTTTGGGAGTCCGAGGCGGATGGATCATGAGGTCAGGAGTTCAAGACCAGCCTGGCCAAGATGGTGAAACCCCGTCTCTACTAAAAATACAAAAATTAGCCAGGTGTGGTGGTGGGTGCCTGTAATCCCATCTACTCAGGAGGCTGAGGCAGAGAATTGTTTGAACCCAGGAGGTGGAGGCTGCAGTGAGCTGAGATTACACCACTGCACTCCAGCCTGGGAGACAGAGTGAAACTCCATCTCAAAAAAAAAAAAGAGTGGCTTTGGTTCCTGGCAAGATTCCAAGTCCCATGAGTTCCCATGCTATTTCATTTCTTGTTTTCAAATTCCTGTGACTCTTCTTTGTTTTGTAACCATCACTCCCCGCCCCTCAACCATAACCATCACTCCCAACTCTCCCTCCAAACTACCCTCACCTCTACTGAGTGGGCTCTCCTGGTTCTCTATTCCTTCCAACTGTGAAGATGGATGCCTGAATAAAACACTCCCAAATGCTATCTGGATTACTCTTCAAGCCACCAAACTAAGAGAACACAATGTGACAAAAAATGAGAAAGAAAATAAAGTTAAAAAGATGGAAATCATCACAAAGCAGATGTGAGAGATATGACCAATATTTAACTAAACTTTATGAAATGTATACTTTTAAATTTAAATTTTAAACTACAAACATATTCCCTAAATAAGGAAAAATGAAAGATGATATAATGGGTGGAACAATAAAAGACTGGCCAAAAAATTTAAAAAGTACCAACAGTAAAACGAAAAAAAGTAAAAATCTACAGAGCAGAATGGTGACTTCCTTTCTGGGAGGAAAAATACTGGAAGGGGATGCCTGCTGGGTGCTAGTTGCCTTACACACATGATGTTGTTGAATTCTTACACCCAGCCCTTTGAGGCGAGTGGTGACACTTCCATTTAACAACAGCGCAGTCAACAGTTCAAATAGATAAGACCTGCTGAGGTCAGACAGCAAAAAAGAGCAGAATCCCATGTCTGGCTGCCTCTAGGGTTGATGCTTTAAATGAAAAATGTGCTTGTCTGACTGTTCTCAGGAAAGGTGCACCAGCATGGAGATGAAGTTTCCTGAGAGGAACCAATCTTTCCCAGGTTTCCCCACCTGGAAGTCTCAGCAACAGAGTTAAAGATTCTATTCTATTGACTGTTTGCAGTTCCTGGGACTTTCCATACAGCTGGATCTTTTACAAAACAAATCCTGGCCCACGACATGATTACCAAGGAGACAGCTGTGGGGTGGATCTTGAGTGTAGGCTCATCTGAGGCCAGTGTCGAGCAAACAAGGTCAGACAAAAAGGGTGCATGTTTTAAAGAGCCTTGCTCATTAGCCATTGCTAATGAGAACAACAAAGCCATGGTGTGATGGGTAGCTTATCATGCCTAGATGTGGGGCATTTCCCAATGGTGGTGTCCTTGCCTTCTTGGCGTTTGGGAGAAGCAAACTTATCTAGAACAATTAGGAAAACAATTCAGTTACAGAGTTTGAAACAGAATTGCCTGTGACTTTATTATAACTGGTCTAAGAGACTTTGGAACTCAAAGCAGTTTTTTAACCTGTCTTTAAAACTTATGACGCCTGGGCAACTGACCCTATCTCTAGGGTATTGCTTTTTCATTATCTGGGTGTGGTGGCATATGCTTGTAGTCTCAGCTACCCAGGAGACTGAGGTGGGAGGATCACTTGAGCACAGGAGGTAGAGGCTTCGATGAGCTATGATTGTACTATTGCACTTTATCCTGGGTAACAAATTGAGACTCTTGAGTCAAAAAAAGGGGGGGGAGGGGAAGATAACATTCTGAGAGATATTCCTATTGCACAAGTGAGTAAATTGAAGAGCAGAAAATTGACAGTGGGTTATGCCAGGTTATATCCTGCAAGCTCAACTGAGGCAAAAATCAGGACCTGGAAATCCTGGCTCCAGGGTGAAGGTTTTACCTTTTGATGCAGTTGTTTTGCAGCACCCAAGAGGTCTCAGATTATATCTTCCTTATTCATTCATTCATAACATATATACTGAATGGCTGAGATATGACAGACACTTTGCTAAGTGCTAGAAAAGTCAAGGAAGAATAGGACACAATCGTAGCCATTGAGGGCAATATTTTGTGCAGCAGTCCTCCATTGTGGAACTGCAAAATACTACACCTAAATTCTCCACTGTGGGATTGGGAAAATATAGTGTTTTTAAAGAAGTATTTTTTATTATAATAATAATTATATTTTTATTTTTATAAAATAAAAATAAAATTTTATATTATAAAATTATAAAATTAGGTGTTTCATAGGAAGAAGACAAGTAGATTCCATGTAATGGAAAGTCTATGCATAGCCTTGAAAACAAGAAAGAGTAGGAATATTTGAAAAATAGCAAACAAAACAAAACAAAAGCCTTTGTCTGGGTTGTTTTATTAAGGTTAGAAAAGCTACCAAGAGTTAAATCACGAAAGATCTTGCATGCTTATGGGTTAGAACTCATGCTGTAGGATTGAAGTTCTAGGAACAGATTTTAGCCACAGTAGTAACATGATGGTATTCTGGCTTTACAAAGTAGTTATGATTCAAATTAAACATTGAAAATTAAAGACAAACATTTATATATACTCTCTGGAGAAACCTATTGAAAATGACAGTAAGGGGATTTAAAAAGGTGTAAACTCCCAAGGACAAAGAGAGCTGTAGAGGAGACATCAGACAAAAGTTGACAATTGTATTTTGGAAGATGGAAAGCCAAAAAGAGAGGAGTTGCTGACTGAGTAAAGTGGGGAAAACAACCAAAACCTAAAAGCCTAATAAAACCTAAGAGGAAGCCAAGAAGAAGAAAGATAAGTTGCTCTAAAGAACTTAGGAAAGGTCAGGATTGACAGTTCTTGGTGTTGATGAAGATGACAGGAATGGGTGGAGCCAAACGCAAAGACTTTGTTGAATGTCTATAAAAGTAAGTTATAGAGTCTTCACCATGCCTCCAGTCAGATGAGCGTCTCTCCTCTTCCCTGGTAGAAGGCAGGATGCTTGCTCTCTGGAGAGGCTGAACCAGCAGGGTTCTGGACTCAGTGATACTGGGGAGTAGGGTAAGAGGCTGGACAGAAACAGAAGGATTAAGTGAAAGTCCACATACTGAAGGGGGACACGTGGAAACCTTCATGCAGCTCCATGAACACAGACATCGAAGCCTATGCTCCCCACAGAGGAGACTGACAAGTTCTTCTTTGGAGAAAGTGACCAACCCTAAGGAAAACACCTACTAATACTGACATGGCAGTCACCCAACGAAGTGCCTGGCTCCTGCCTATCATTCTACAGTGCAGTCCACCAGTCTGCAAGTCCTACCAAAGCACACAGGGCTTCCAATCAACCTTTTATTCCCTGACGCCTAAATGTAGGCAGCCAAAGATCTCCAGATACATTAAGAAATTCTCCAGTATGAGAGACAGGTTTTAAAAACAAGAGCAATGACAAATAAATAGAAAACAAAAACATGAAGAAAAGAGGCAATGCAAGAGAAGACTTCAGAAACCCTCCTTTAAGAGTTCCTGCACCTAGATAATAAGTTGCTATAAAAATCTCTTAAAAATTAAAATGTTAAAGTAGAAATGTTTGTAAAAATCCACAAAGAATTGGCAGGTAAAGTTAAGAATATCTTTTAGAAGGCAGTACAAAAGAAACAAACAAAAAAACCACAGTGAGTAAAGATAAGAAAGTAAAATACCCATATCAAGGTATGTCATTGTGAAATTTCAAAGTACTAGGAATAAAAAATAAAATTCTTTAAAACTCCAAAGAAGCAAATAGTTTCCACATAAAGTTGATTCAAAATGTACTGGACTTCTTAACAGTAACATTAGAAGCTAAAAAGCAATGTAGAAATGACTTAAAGATCCCGAGGAAAACAATTACTTTCTACCAAGGCTTTAATCCCTGGCCAATCTCTCATTTCACTGTGAAATTAGAATCAAGGTATTGTCAGGTATGTAAAGTGTGGTATACAGTATTTATGCTCCCCAATATCTGGTTCCCCTTTCCTTCCTGGGTGCAAAGAGGACTACACTTCCCAGGCTTCTCCAAGTTAGGCAGGGCCACACGTTCTGATCATGGCTGTGAACAGAAGTGACATAGACTTTCTGGCCAAATAATTAGACAGGAGTATGAACTCCATGCTTTCTGAAGACGTCTGATGTTGAAATGGTGGAGCCACAAGATTGAAGAGTTTGCATTACTGGATCACCACATGAAAGATAGTTGCCCTGGAGAGTTAGCCAACTTCCAGCCAACTTGGTGTGACCCAGAAAAAGACTTGACATGTTAACCCATTAAGAAGTGAAGCTACATTTTCTTAATCTAGTCTATCATTGTTGGACATTTAGGTTGGTTCCAAGTCTTTGCTATTGTGAATAGTGCCACAATAAACATACGTATGCATGTGTGTTTATAGCAGCATGATTTATAATCCTTTGAGTATATACCCAGTAATGGGATGGCTGGGTCATTAGGAGATATACGTAATGTTAATGACTAGTTAATGGGTGCAGCACACCAACATGGCACATGTATACATATGTATACACGTGTATACATATGTAACATGTGCACGTTGTGCACATGTACCCTAAAACTTCAAGTATAATAAAAAAGAAGTGAAGCTTATTTTTTTCTGCAGCATAGTCTAGCCTAACCTAATGTATAACCTATCAAAGATATTTCTAACTGTACCATTTCTCAAGAAGTTAATGGCTACCCTATGACCCAACAATTCAACCTCTAGGTGATATTCCCCAAAAGAAATGAGTGCATGCGTGCAACAAAAGACAGGGACCAGACTGGTTGTAGCAGCTTTATTTATTATATCCAAATACTTTACATTCATACCACATAAAATAGCAAAAACAAACAACAAAATAAACAACTGGTACATGCAACAACATGGATGACTCTCCCAAGCATGATGCAAGAATACCAAACACAAAACAGTACATACTGTATGATGATTTTATATAAAGTTCAAGAACAGGCAAAACTCATTGATGGTGGTAGAAGCCAGAGTAGCGATGACCCTGTTGAAGGTACGGGGTAGGATAGAGGTTACTGATGGGGAAGAGGCATGAGGGAGCCTTGAAGAGTTTGGGAACTATTCAATATCTTGATCTGGATGTCAGTTACGTGAATGTCTGTGTATACAAAAATGCACTGGGCTGAGCACTTAAGTTAGTGCACTTAAATTTAGCAAACAGTTTGGTACACTTCAATTTAAAGAAATGTTTAGGCCAGGTGCGGTGGCTCACCCCTGTAATCCCAGCACCTTGGGAGGCCAAGGCAGACAGATCACCTGAGGTCAGGAATTCGAGACCAGTGTGGCCACCATGGTGAAACCATGTCTCTACTAAAAATACAAAAATTAGCCAGGCATGGTGGAGGGTGCCTGTAATCCCAGCTACTTGGGAGTCTGAGGCAGGAGAATCACTTGAACCCAGGAGGCAGAGGTTGTAGTGAGCCCAGATTGCACCACTGCACTCCAGCCTGGGTGACAAGAGCAAAACTCCATCTCAAAAATAAATAAATAAATAAATAAAATAAAATCTTAAAATGTTTAAAAAGCAGCTGCTGGAGATTGTGCTTTACCAAAGTGAGGAACAAACCCAAACTGGAAAAGCATGGGATACAGGCAATAGGAAATTGCATGGAGGACACAGATGAAAGGGATTCCTAAGAAGACTGAGCTCCAGGATGGCAGTTGCAGAGTAGTCAGGAGTGACAGGAGCTGGAGACAAAGGAATTAAAGTGGGGAAGCATCTAGAAGAAAAAAAATGAAAAGAAAAAGAAACTGATAGATTATCTTAGGGTCCAACTCTATTCAAGGGAGTATCACAATTCTACCAAAGAATTTGGGGAGAAATTCCTAATAAGCATAAAAAACTAAGCAACAACAAAAATAAGCTATTACTAATGAAAAAAAGAAACCCACAAAAAGTTACATAAGCATGTTACCATAGTACACTATATGACTCAGCTTTAAATTTAGCCAGAATATTGTTAGATGATTATGTTGGGAGGATGAGAGGAAGGACAAAGTGGGGGCATGGGAGGAGTGCAGCCAGAGGGGTATGGTAAGAAAGCTAAATTCTCATCAGGCCCAGAAGAAAACCAGTAGAAAGTGACTACACTTGAAACGAAATGAAATAACTGCACTTGCATATTATTTAGGAACATGAAAGTAAATCACAAACAGTTGAAAGTGTTTGGACTCAGAGTGGAGAGGGGTAGATAGAGGACTGATATTTTTATTGTTGTATTGACTTCTACATTACATACATAAAGTATTTCAGCACTATGCTGAAGCAATTTTTAAAATTTCAGAAGACCAGGTGCGGTGGCTCACGCCTGTAATCCCAGCACTTTGGGAGGCCAAGGCAGGCAGATCACAAGGTCAGGAGATGGAGACCATCCTGGCTAATACAGTGAAACTCCGTCTCTACTAAAAATACAAAAAAAATTGCCAGGCATGGTGGCAGGCGCCTATAGTCCCAGCTACTCAGGAGGCTGAGGCAGGAGAATCGCTTGAACCCGGGAGGCTGAGCTTGCAGTGAGCAGAATTCGCACCACTGCACTCTAGCCTGGGCAAAAGAGTGAGACTCTCAAAAAAAAAAATTTTTTTTTCAGAAAACTCTAAGAAATCAAAAATAAAGTGACTCATTTGAAAACACATTTTGCTTCCAATTGGTTTTTTGCTGTTGTTGTTTTTGTTTTGCTTTTTTTTTTTTTTTTTTAAGATGGAATCTCTCCCTGTCCCATAGGCTGGAGTGCAGTGGTGTGATCTCGGCCCACTGCAACCTCCCGCCTCCTGGGCTCAGATGATTCTCCTGAGTCAGCCTCCCAAGTAGGTGGGACTACAGGCACATGCTCCAGTTGATTTTTTTAAAAACACATACATAGCACATAGTAAGTTGCATAGAGAGGAATTTGTGGCAGGTTATAAAATCACACTGTAATCCTCTTAGAGATCCAAAAAGCTGGGACATTAAACTCGGTCAGCCACCAGTGCTTACTTCAAAGGAAACAGAGTCATGAGATACAAGTGTAAGTTCTATCAGCTTTCAGCTCCATCACAGCTAATGGCATGATAATATTGTACCAGTTTAGAACTTTTAGGTGTAATCGCTTTTTGTTATTATTTCAAATCACAACTGCACAACTTAAATGTGCTTTTAAAAAATTAGGTTCTATTAAAGAAAAAATGATTCCTTTATTTAAACAAGGCAATCTGTACCTACAAGGGGCTACAACTACAACTTCTGGAGGCCTATTAAAACCACCAGTGGAAACCACATGTGGAAAAAAATAGGTACTGGGCTAGTTAAAATGCTAATACAATTTCAAGTATTACTGTATTTTTTTTCTAAGAAGGAAGACAATACAATAGTGTTTTGAAAACTATAGTATAGGAAAGTATATGTGTTATATGTGTGTGGTATATATAAATGAAATAAATCTTGATAATACAATTTAAGTCTCCTTGGATTTGGCTCTGAAAAAGAAATACTTAATGACAATGAATAATTAAAGGAAGTTTGAATGACAGGTCTAAGAAAAAATAATTTTTTTTGAGACAGGATCTCATTCTGTCACCCAAGTTGGAGTGCAATGGTGTGATCTCGGTTCACTGCAGCCTCGAACTCCTAGGCTCAATTGATCCTCCCACCTCAACCTCCTGAATGGCTGGGACTATAGGCTACAGACATGCACCATCATGCCCAGCTAATTTTTGGTAGAGAAGGGTTTTCACCATGTTGCTCAGGCTGAAAATCTTAAATTAAGCTTATAGTTCTGTGTTTCAGACATTTTGAGAAAAAATATTCCATACTAGAATGATGAATGTATCTTTTTAGTCCTCAGCTTTTTCTTTGTTACTGCCTATACATCACAGGCTCTTTATTAGAACTATATTTCTAGCCAATGATAAAAAACAAAAAACTACTAGTTGGTGGTACTTTTATCAAATTCCATTTGCTGCAGATATTTAGATTTTTGTTAGCCAAGACTTTCAGAACTACTGCTATGTGATTATAAGAATTTATTCATGACACCTTCAAATCAACACAATCTGTTTTCTTCAGATTCTAATTAGTTATCAATATTTCAAAATTAATATTTAGCAGTTGTCAATCTTTAAATGCAAGAGATGTTTACCATGATTTTATTCTCCTAATGTCCACATTATTGAAAAATAAACCAAAAGATAAGAGAAAAATACTAGCAAATGGCTAGCTACCTTAAAAAAAGGAGGTGCATTTGATTGAGACTTTTGATTTTGATGGTTCTTATCTTATAGAATCCATTTCAGAACTAAATAGACCTAGGTATAAAAGGATGAGGCAACAAAGATATTTCTTCCATTCTGTGACTTGGAATAGCCATACTCCTCTCACATACAATGTGTTTTGGTTTGAAAATATGTTTTCAAAAATATGAATTACTATACAGAACATGATAAATAAAAGCTCTGTGTCTTCATATAGCTAGGCCAGTTTGAGAAATTATGTACGTTTAGTAGCAGCAAAATGTTCACCAAGTATTGATTGGTTTAATATTTTTAGTAGCTTATTAAAAAAAGCTATTTCTATTTTTTTTTGTGATGTTTGGGAAATAAACATGCTGATAATTCTTTCGTAAGATACTTTTTAAGATTGAGACCCTATGAGGTACCGAAAAAAGCATTGACTTCTCTCACACTTGAGGTCACAAATTTTTGCAAGTCAAAAATGTTGGCCATGCCAAAAACATCATGCTGCACACTACCAAATAAAAGAACACTGTTATTCTTACAAGGAAAGGTTTGACAAGACAGGAAATAGGCAGGGTCAGAGAGGTTTACTTAATACGGAGACTCATTTAACCATCATGAAGCCAAAATACAATGACAGTTAAAAAAAATAAACAAATAGCTGTTACACAAAACAAAACCCCAGGATACATGGTCTCTACTGGAACGGATTATTAGAGTTTTAGCAAATACAGGAAGTGGATAACCCCAGAGAACCCTCACAACATTTCTAGACGTCTTCTCCATTTACTTTTGTCACATACGCTTTACTGAGATAATGAAGATTAAAACAGTTTTAATTTGTGGTTAGAAATTTGAACAAAGAAGGATTGATCTTAAAATGCTGCAAGTAACCTCATTAAAGGGCAATCATTTTAAAAGTCACATTCTCCTAAAAATGGGGAAGGAGGAGGAAGAAAAAAATGAAAGATAGGAAAAATCTAGCTGTTCATTACAATTTTCCATTTTTGTTTAAACACAGCAGGAGGGCAAAGCTGCTGGCTTCTCTGGTCCTTACAAATGCCAGGAGAGATTATACAAACCCTGCAACCACCCAAATCTTATTTAAAGTTAAAATCATTATTCTCATCTAATGACTTTTGCCTGCTTTCACTCAAATATTGCAGCATTTTGTTTTCTGCCAGCTTGGACCCATTGAGAATTGTAGACTTATAATTGCAGATAAACTATGAAAAAACAAAAACAAAACAAAAAAACTACCTTTTACAAAAAAGCAAACATCAAGTGACATCTAGTGGTTGCTAGATACTATTTCCTAAGGCCTCTAGATAGCAATATTTTCAACAACATATTGTCTTAATGTTGGTTATAATTTTTGTTTCCCACATACAGCCTCGGTCTTTTTTTAAGACAGAAATGCATCTGATAAAGATAGTAAAGTTGCCATTTTCTTTTCTCAAAGAAAAATTCTTTTTCTATTAGAATATAAATAAGGAAATAACTCAGCTATAACTCATGCTATCTGCATGCAAAAAAAGTTCGCAGTCTATCCCATATTAAACTTATTTGGGCAATTATCAACTGTCTAGATGCATCTTAAGAGAAGATGACATTTCAAATCCCAAATTCCTCTGTTTATCTACCATCTTTTGTTTTGTTTTGCTTTTTGAGACGGAGTTTTGCTCTTGTTGCCCAGGCTGGAGTGCAATGGTGCAATCTCAGCTTATTGCAACCTCTGCCTCCCTGGTTCAAGTGATTCTCCTGCCTCAGCTTCCCAAGTAGCTGGAATTACAGGCGCCCGCCACCATGCCCGGCTAATTTGTTTGTATTTTTAGCAGAGATGCGGTTTCACCACGTTAGCCAGGCTGGTCTTGAACTCTTGATCTCAGGTGATCCACCTGCCTCGGCCTCCCAAAGTGCTGGGATTATAGGCGTGAGCCACTGTGCCCGGCCTATCTATAATCTTAATGGCTTTATTAACTTGATAAAATTAAATTTAGTTCAATTATTGTCCACATTTTCCTTTCCCCCACCTTTAGAATGCTACAGGGTAATTTTGCAAGAATCTAGGCCCACTTTTCACAATTTTTGCTACTTTCACCACAAGTTGTTAAAGAATAGTAACTTAAACAAGGCTACATAGACATCAGCTGCAAACCTAATTGGGATTGGAATTGCTTAACAACGCTCCTTCAGTGATTTCATGTTTCTGAAAGGCGCCGTAGAAAATAAATGCCTTGCATTGATGTCTTGAAACTGCATTTGTGAAAGAGACAGAAAAGGAAATTATTGACTGAGAAATTGAAAGATGGTGTTTAAATTTAGTATTTTCTTTCCTTGCAAGGAAAGGAAACTTGGAAAATGCAACTGTAACCCAAACGCCAGCGGTCTGGCTGTCCCCAAGTCTTCCAGTCTTCCAGAGTCACTCTTCATCTTAACAACAGCGCACACACACACACACACACACACACACACACACTCCTACTCCTATATAAAACTCCCATCTGACTTCTATGGAAGAACTAGCATCCCTTCACCTCCAATCTTTTCAAGGATTCTCAGGAGCTCTGCTTATTCTTAATCTCGGCGGTGCATCAGGCTTCTCACTACTTTTTCTTCACCCATTTTGGCCCAGATGCAAACTCTTTTGCTTTTAGTCCCGCTCTAAAGTCCCACTGACGCTAAAGGAGTGGATTTGACTGAAGTTTGGGTAATAAAAGGGGAGCTACCGAACAGATGGCTCGGAAAACAGATTAAAATGTAATCTGTGAAGTGATACAATGTCTGGGATTTGTTTCAAAATAATTCACTGGGGGTTGGGAGTGGGCAAATAGGTAGGGATACGGAAGAAACAAAATCAGCTATGAGAGGATCATTGTTAAAGCTGAGTGATGATTACACGGGGTTCATTATACTTCTCATTCTGCTTTTGTATATGCTAGAAATTTCCATAATATAAATTTAGAAGAAGTGTCTTGGCACTCCTTGATGCAGGAAATTTCTCACTGGTCCTTTCTCTGATTAGCCTCCTACCATATTTTGGCGTTCCTGCCCCCTGCTAACCACCCCTGCCCCCAACTCCTGAGTCCCTCACATCTCTCTGCCTCTCCTTCTCAGCGTGCCCAAACAAGCCCTTGAGCTCTGAGATCCTACTCTAACATTTGAGTAGCCCATCAGAATGGCTTGCTGACTCCCTAAAAATAAAGAGACCAGTTTTCACCCTAAAAGTAAATTCTGCCCCTAGGTTTACAATACCTCACAGATAATTATATTAGAACAAAGCAGTTTAAAAGATGATACTCTGGCCGGGCGCGGTGGCTCACGCCTGTAATCCCAGCACTTGGGAGGCCGAGGCGGGTGGATCACTTGAGGCCAGGGATTTGAGACCAGTCTCGCCAACATGGTGAAACCCCGCCTCTACTAAAAATACAAAAATTAGCCAGGCATGGTGGCGGACACCTGTAATCTCAACTACTCAGGAGGCTGAGGCAGGAGAATCCCTTGAACCCAGGAAGCAGAAGTTGCAGTGAACCGAGATCGCGCCACTGCACTCCAGCCTGGGCAACAGAGCAAGACTCTGTCTCAAAAAAAAAAAAAAAAAGGTGATACTCTATGCCTACGAAGTAAAATGTGGCAGGCAGATGATTATTTTGCCTTCTAAACAAGAGATGTACAATATAGACACAAATAAAACTATCTTTAAGTAATAAACAATATTAATACGTATTTTCTCTCCCAACCACACTACAGTAGCCAAAAGGCTAAGCAGTTATCACAGCCCCTGCTCATCAGAGGTGACCTAGAAGGCTGAGGAATCTGAACTCCCAGATGAGCTGTACTGGGGGAGAGGGCGGTGCAGGGGGTGGAACCTAGCTTGAGTACCCAGCCTCTCTTCTACCTTCGTCAGCATCAACTGGCAACAGCTCCTTTCACTTCACTTTGTCTACTTTGGCCTAGAAAACACAGGCTTTGCTTAGTGCAGCTCTGAAGTCAGCTGAGGTTAATGTTCAAACCCCACAGAAGGTGTGCGTCTGAAGAAAGGAAGTGAAGTTTCGTAAGGGAAAGGATTTTTTGTTTCAAAATATGTGTGGGGAAATAATAAGAGAATTCATCTGAATAATTAGGTTAACAATACAAAGGTAGAAACTGCATGTTGTCCATATTTCACATTCCCAGGAGGGAGAAAAGAGATTCAGAGATTTGGGGTGCGACAAAGTAGCCGTGGCTTTTGCAGCCTCATGCCAAACACATCTGAGCAAGGGACACAGAAAAGTGGATGTGTTACCGCTGGCCTGTGCCATTGTCCCCAAACACACATGAGACAATGTCAGCACTTACTTCTAGCTCTAAATTGAAAAAACACTTCCTCTCTTTCTGCCAGCACCATTTTCCCTCCCACTTACCCCTGGAGTCTGACACAGTTTCCATTCCAAGGAGACCGGGTAATGATTCCAAGGAGAAAGGGTAACATACTTCAGCAAAAGAGCTGGCGGACAGTGTGAGACGGGCGCAGGGATCAGTTTAGGCTGAAATGAATTAGGAAACATTTTTAACTTGCCCTTTGAAGTTTTTATTGCCTTATCATCAAACGACTTCTCTTCTTGGGCTGTATATTGATTTTTCTGACTATGAAAAAGTGTTTCATCTCTTCTATGATAATCAAACAGTCTCAGTCAACAGCACCTTCTTTTTTCTAAACCATATTATTTCACTATTACACAATTATCCTACACTCCTCACCTGACAGGAACCTCATACAGCATTAGTCTTTTTCTAATATTATTTTCCCTAACATCCTCATTCCAAACGTTTCCATTTCAAACATGTAGCTGCAGGGCATTATATCATTATTTGCCTTTGCTCTCATCGAAGTATATTTTATGAGAGCTTCCTGTCATTTATCCTGATCTATGCTACTATTTGTCAAAGCATCACCTCTGCTTCTCTGTCTGCTTCTCTAAGATGCCAGAAAAAAAAAAAATTTCTTCGCAACTAAAAGTTAAGCCATTATAAATCCCACAGGGATTTTTAAATGGGCACACTTGGGATTTTATTTTATTCTAAGTAGAATGTTCTTTCTGATACTCAAAGTGAATGACCTTGTAGAAAAGTATTTTGTCATATTTCCTCTCTAGCCCCTGGCACATTAGAAAATAGTCACAAAGAGTTACTATCCTATGTATTGAACAATGTGTGATTCGAAGGCCAAACTCATATTTGGTTCAGACCTCAGTAGAAATTTGGGCTAATGCCTTTCATGGATGAGGAAAGGGTTTTAGACCCAGGCCAGGAACCCTGGAGTTTAGTCCTACAACTGCTATGGCTGGTTGGTGTCCTGACACCAAATACGTCTTAGTTTCCCTTTGTCTCAGGTAGTTCATTTGTAAAGATTCACTCACAATTGCAGTTCTGCAGTTTTTCAGTGTCATTCCTACCCATCTTTCTTTCTTCCTTCCTTTCTTTCTTTCTTTCTTTCCTTCTTTCTTTCTTTCTTTCTTTCTTTCTTTCTTTTTGAGACGGAGTCTTACTCTGTCACCAGGGTGGAGTGCAGTGGCGTGATCTTGGCTCACTGCAAGCTCCGACTCCCTGGTTCAAGCGATTCTCCTGCCTCAGCCTCCTGAGTAGCTGGGATTACAGGCATGCGCCACCACGCTCAGCTAATTTTTATATTTTTAGTAGAGACGGGGTTTCGCCATGTTGGCCAGGATGATCTCGATCTCCTGACCTTGTGATCCACCCGCCTCTGCCTCCCAAAGTGCTGGGATTACAGGCGTGAGTCACTGCACCTGGCTTCCATCTTTCTTTCTTTCTTTTCTTTCTTTCTTTTCTTTTTTTTTTTGAGACAGAGTCTCACTTTGTTGCCCAGGCTGGAGTGCAGTGTCATGATTATGCCACATTGTAAAACAGCCTCGTTGCCTGGGGTAATTACCAAAGGTCTGCATCCTCAACGTCCTGGGCTTAAGTGATCTTCCCATCTCTCAGCCTCCCGAGTAGCTGGGACTACAAGTGTGAGCCATCATGCCTGGCTAATTTTTTTAGAGACTGGGTTTCGCTATGTTGCTTAGGCTGGTCTTGAACTCCTGGGCACAAGCGATTTGCCCACCTCAGTCTCCCGAGGTGCTTTGATTACAGATGTGAGCCACCACGCTCGGTCTCCACCCACCTTTCTTTTGCCATCCTCTGTGCTCATTACCTGGCTTCTTAACCTCATTGTCAGACATTTGATTAATATCAGTATTGCTGAAGCTCAGCTCTAGTGATATTATTCTTTGTCCAAAACTCTTCTGTGACTGGCCATTGCCTCCTTGACTGTTTAGGACCCTCTAGAGCAAATCTGCAACCTACCATTCCAGAAGAGTTACCAACAATTCCCTGCATGTCCTTTATACTCCAGTCCATTGGAACTTTGGTTTTGCCATTTCTTGAATATACCTCATGCCCTCTTTGTATTTTCATGCACATCATATATGTCACACTACCTATATTTGCACAGATGCCTATATTTGTCTTATTTCCCCTGCTACAGATGGTAACCTTCCTAACTACTACCATTTATTGACTAAATGCTTTTTGCCATGGACTGTGTAAGATACTTTACACCTATCATCTCTAGGTCTTCTAATAATGTAAGGTGGATATTATTAACTTCATTTTTCAGATGGAAAGGCAGACTCAAGAGGTTAGATGATGTCCTTAAGGTCACACAGCTAGCATGTCACAGCTCATGTCTTGGTTGTTTCACCTACATCATCTAGAAAAACACTAAATTGGATAAACAATAATGCTGACACTTGCCTGGCACATAGATGCTAGGCAAACACAAGTATGCATGAAGGATGGTGATTCTATCCCTTAAATACAGCTAGCTCACTTTAGATAACTGCCACCAGGTGGCAGTAATTTGCCACGGCTGTACAGTCTGGTCTTATTCAAGATTCGTAAAACGGGAGAGGGGGAGAAGACTACAGAGATTATCTGACCGACTCTCTTTATTTTATGATAAAAATTGAGGATCTGGAAGTTTACTTTATTTATTGAAGATATTTTAGTTAGTAAAAGAACAGAGCTTAAACTCAGATGTAAAACTCCCAAAGTTACTATTTTTTTCATTAGATCAGGCTCATTTTTTACTTCAAAATTTGTAATTTATAATGTTCCCATATATTTTCAATATTAAAAATATTTGTTAAAGCAGTAAATGCAATACAAATTTAACAAAAATATTTTATAATAAAATTTTAATCGTTTCTTAGTCAAGTAATGTAGTTTTCATGTTTAAAAAATGTTAAAATAGGCTGGGCGCAGTGGCTCATGCCTGTAATTAATCCCAGCACTTTGGGAGGCTGAGATGGGCAGACCATGAGGTCAGGAGTTCAAGACCAGCCTGGCCAACATGATGAAACCCTGTCTCTCTAAAAATACAAAAAAATTAGCTGGGCATAGTGGCGCACGCCTGTAATCCCAGCTACTCAGGAGGCTGAGGCAGGAGAATTGCTTGAACCCAAGAGGCAGAGGTTGCAGTGAGCCGAGATCGCACCATTGCACGCCAGCTCTGGGCGACAGAGCAAGACTCCGTATCAGAAAAAAAAAAAAAAAAAAAAAAAAAAAGTTAAAATACAGATCATGCAAAAAGGAAAAAATTACCTGCAATTCCAACAGCCTAAGATATCATCATTTTGATATATATTCTCCTAGAAGTTTCTTTACTCATAGGTAAACCCATTTTGAAAACATATGATCAAACCTAGACATAATTTGGTAATTTGTTAATCTTTTTTTTTTTTTTTTTTTTTTTTTTTTTTGAGACGGAGTCTCACTGTCGCCCAGGCTGGAGTGCAGTGGCACGATCTCGGCTCACTGCAAGCTCCGCTTCCCGGGTTCACGCCATTCTCCTGCCTCAGTCTCCCGAGTAGCTGGGACTACAGGTGCCCACTACCACACTGGCTAATTTTTTGTATTTTTAGTAGAGACGGGATTTCACCGTGTTAGCCAGGATGGTCTCAATCTCCTGACCTCGTGATCTGCCTGCCTTGGCCTCCCAAAGTGCTGGGATTGCAGGCGTGAGACACCGCGCCCGGCTGGTAGTTTGTTAATCTTAACTCTTCTCTCTAATCTTGCTCTCGTAGTTATTAGACTTTTTCTTTATGAGATATCCTCTTTATGAGATATCCTGGATCTTTTAGAATCTTCCCAACTTAAATGTGTTTAGTTGCCATGAAAGACTTTTTAATATTTTTAATCATATGCTTCTTCAGATAATTCTTCCAGTGAAAATTTGTTTCAGTTATAATTTCTTTTCCATTTTTTCATTCCCTTTTCAGTAAGAAAAAGAGCAACATCAAAACATTGCTTACATACCCATCTCCAGTGGAGAAGCATCTTTTCACAAAAGGCATTTTATCTTCCCTTTTGAGAAGTTACTCCTCCCCATTTCAGCTCTCTTCTTAGGATGATAATACTAGATGGTATTTCTCAGCTAAAAGGACCAGGTCAGCCTGGCATGGTGGCTCACACCTGTAATCCTAGCACTCTGGGAGGCCGAGGCGGGTGGATCACCTGAGGTCAGGAGTTCAAGACCAGCCTAGCCAACATGGTGAAACTCAGTCTCCATTAAAAATATAAAAATTAGCTGGGCATGGTGGCGGGTGCCTGTAATTCTCCAGAGAATCATGTGAACCCAGGAGGCAGAAGTTGCAGTGAGACGAGATCACACCACTGCACTCCAGCCTGGGCAACAGAGTGAGACTGTCTCAAATAAATAAATAAACAAATAAATAAATAAAAATAAAAGGACTAGGTCAGTTACCAATAAAACTATATTTTTTACATTAATGAATGGAAGATGAAATGGTTTTAAATGCTTGATCAAGAATTATACTATTATCTTTACCAGAATGTTCACATGCTTGTTAGCATGGATTTTGTGTGTAAAGTTTTCTCCATATCCAGAGATATTCTGTGAATCTATAAGTATTACTGCTAACACAGTGGTCCCTCAGTATCCACAGGGGATTGGTTCCGGGAGATCTCTCTGCCCCCTGCAGATACCAAAATCCTAGAATGCTCAAGTACCTTATATAAAATTGTGTCATATTCATAGAACCTATGCATATCCTCCTGTATACTTTAAAATCATTTCCAGATTACTTATAATACCCAATATAATGTAAATGCTATGCAAAAAATTGTTATGCTGTATTGGTTAGGCAATAATAACAAGAGGAAAAAAAGTCTGCACGTTTAGTACAGGCACACCGCCTATTTCTTTTTTCAAATATTTTTGATCCATGGTTGGTTGAATTCACAGACACAAAACCCATAGATACAGAGGGCTGACCATCTTATAATTGAATTTTGGCCCATATGATTTTTAAATTTTTTTATTTTATTTGTCCATATGTTATTTGGGTACAGGTGGTATTTGGTTACATGAGTAAGTTCTTTAGCGGTGATTTGTGATATTTTGGTGCACCCATTACCCGAGCAGTATACTCTGCACCCTCTGTAGTGTAGAGTCTTTTATCCCTCTCCCTGCTCCCACTCTTCCCCCCAAGTCCCCAAAGTCCATTGTATCATTCTACTGCTTTTACGTCCTCATAGCTTAGCTCCCACATATCGGTGAGAACATACGATGTTTGGTTTTCCATTCGTGAGTTACTTTTATCCTATGTAATCTGCAGTTCTGGTAACTGATAGGCGATCCCCACTATCTTAGGGTATGTAGTAGAAATAAACAGTAGGGAGAGAAAGGAAGTTGGATGGCATAGATAGTATGAACTATTGGTACCGTCCTACCAGGGAGTCCTGCTGGAGGTGAAGACGCAGGGGGAAAGAAGGGCAAGTAAGACATAGGTGGTCTGGGGACAGTCAACAGACAGTCAACACAAGGGGATTGGGGTAGGAGTTCTGCTGAGAATGCTTTCTATGTGACTACTTGGACTACTCAATACTCATTTAATTTTGCCAGTTATGTTCAAGGCCCATTAACCCCAATCTCTCATGTACTCGCTTCACAACACTCCAGGTGTCTGCATATCTTGGCCCTCCAGCCTACCCTATTCTTCCATTGATAAAACATGAAAAGATGAAAAAGAAGTTGAGGTACCAATTTCCTGCAAGGTGGGATGGAAATGGCCAGGAAGTATAGTACTGTGAAGGGAAGGTGCTATGAAACTCAGATCTCAGGCCCTGGCCTCCTTGCCCAGCCAAGCCAACAGTTTAAATAATACTATGTTGCTTCCTCTGCAAATAGCCCCGCTGAAGTCAATTAATTGATGGAGCACCAGATTCATCTTTAGGAGACTTCCTGTTATTTCTCTTCTGATGTACATATAGCACCAAGGACAGAAATGAACAGTGGGCATCATTAGTGAGTGAGGCAGACTGTCAAGAAAGAAGACAACTGCCTGATTTCTGTTGGGAAATTACTAAGAATGGCAAAATGGTTACTGCTATTCAATTAGTAGTTAATCTGAAAATCATAAGGTCTTCTCCTTGGCCATAAGTAAATAACTTTGGTTTCCTTTCTAGTGCAGAAGAACTTGCCTTTAGAAAAAGACACTTCCCTGGTCTCCCTTTGCCCCCAGCAGGAATCTAGCAAATGGGAATGCAAAGCTCAATGAGCTCAGGAACCAAGCCTCATTAGCATAAGGCTTCCACCTCCTAGAAAACCAGTTTATTTTCTTTTTTTACGTCTTACTTATAACTGTAAAGGCCCATATTTAAAAAGAAAAGAAAAATCTCAATTTAATAATCTAATCCTCTACCTTAAGAAACTAGAAAATGAAAAGCAAACTAAAACTAAAGCAATGAGAAAGAAAATAATATAAATTAGAGTAGCAATAAATGAAGTAGAGAATATAAAAAGCAGAAAAATCAAAACCACTTTTGATTCTTGAAAATATCAATAAAAGTAATGAATCTTTATCTTGACTAACCAAGAATAAAAGAGAGAAGACTCAGATTACTAGAATCAGGAATGAAAGACGTACATTGCTATTGACCTTGTAGAAATAAAAAGGATTGGCAGGGCGCAGTAGCTCACGCTTGTAATCCCAGCACTTTGGGAGGCCAAGGCAGGTGGATCACCTGAGGTGAGAAGACCGAGACCATGCTGGCCAATATGGTGAAACCGCATCTCTACTAAAATACAAGAAAAAAAAAAATTAGCCAGGCATGGTGGCACATGCCTGTGGTCCCAACTACTCAGGAGGCTGAGGCAGGGGAATCGCTTGAACCCAGGAGGCAGAGATTGCAGTGAACTGAGATTATGCCACTGCACTCCAGCCTGGCAACAGAGCGAGACTCTGTCTCAAAAAAAAAAAAAAAAAAAAGGAAATAAATAAAAAGGATTATAAGAACACTATCAACAAGCGTATGCCAAGAAATTAGATAACCTAGATGAAATGGAGAAATTTCTGAAAAGACACAAACTACCTGTGATGGTTAATACTGAGTGTCAACTTGATTGGATTGAGGGATACAAAGTATTAATCCTGGGTGTGTCTGTGTGGGTGTTGCCAAAAGAGATTAACATTTGAGTCAGTGGGCTGGGGAAGGCAAATCCACCCTTAATCTGGTGGGCACAATCTAATCAGCTTCCAGCAAATATAAAGCAGGCAGAAAAATGTGAAAAAGGAAAGATGGGCCTAGCCTCCCGCGCCTACATCTTTCTTCCATGTAGGATGCTTCTTGCCCTAGAACCCGGATTGGCTCTCCTTGCTCCTCAGCTTGCAGACAACCTATTGTGGAACCTTGTGATCGTGTAAGTTACTACTTAATAAACTCACCTTTTTATATATATATATATCTCCATCCTATTAGTTCTGTCCCTCTGAGAGAGCCCTAATAAACTACCAAAACAAACTCAAGAAGAAATAGAAAATCTGGACAGACCAATAACAATTAAATACACTTAATTAGTAATCGAAGCTTTCTACAAAGAAATGTGCAGATGCAGATGGTTTCACTGGTAAATTTCAAACCTTTAAAGAATCAAACAATCTTCACAAACTCAAAAATAGAAGAGGGAAAACGTTCCATCTCATTCTATGAGGTCCTAATGCCAAAAACAAAGACATCACAAGAGAGGAAAAATACTATTAATTATATCTGCAGTGGGTAGAAATGTGTCCCCTAAAAAGATATGTTGAAGTCCTAACTTCCAGTACTTGTAAATGTGATCTTATTGGAAATATGGGCTTGGCAGATGTAATCAAGATGAGGTCATACTACACTGAGGAAGAGGGAAATATGGACACATATACAGAGAGACACAGAGAGGATGCCTAGGCCAGGCACAGTGGCTCATGCCTGTAATCCCAGCACTCTGGGAGGCCGAGGCGGGTGGATCACCTGAGGTCAGGAGTTCAAGACCAGCCTGGCCATCATGGTGAAGACCTGTCTCTACTAAAAATGCAAACAATTAGTCGGGCGTGGTGACAATCCCAGCTACTCAGGAGGCTGAGGCAGGAGAATCGCTTGAACCAGGGAGGTGGAGGTTGCAGTGAGCTGAGATCATGCCATTACACTCCAGCCTGGGCAACAAGAGCGAAACTACATCTCAAAAAAAAAAAAAAAAAAAAAAAGAGAGAGAGAGAGGATGCCTAATTTCAAAACTTAATAGAAGCTATAGTACTCAAGGCAGTGTGATACTGGCATAAAGACTAACAAATAAAGATCAATGTAACAGACTTGAGAATTCAGAAATTGGCCCTTATATTTATGGTTAATTGATTTTCAACAAGGATGCCAAAACAATTAGATGGGGAAATAGTCTTTTTCAACAAATGCTGGAATAACTGAATATCCACATGCCAAAGAATGAAGTTAGACCTCTATCTCACACCACATACCCAAGTCAAGTCAAAATGGATCAAAGCCCCAAATGTAAAAGCTAAAACTATAAAACTCTTGGAAGAAAATTAGGTGTAAAATCCTTATGACCTTGCATTATATAATATATGCATCAGAAGCACAAACAACATTAAAAAGATAACTTGGACCTAATCAGAATTTTAAAAATTTATGCTTCTTGACACCATCATGAAAGTGAAAGTACACTCAAATAATAAATGAAAATATTTGCAAATCATATACCTGATCCTGGACTTTAATCCAGAATAAAAACCCTTACAATTCAAAAATTAAAAGATCATAAAAAAAATTCAAAATGGATCAGAACTAAATGTAAAATGTGAAACTGTAAAACTCCTAGAAAATAACAGGAGAAATGGAAATGCACATTAATGAAAGAAGCCAATCTGAAAAAGCTGTATCCCATGATTCCAACTATGTAAGACTCCGGAAAAGGCAAAACTATGAAGACAGTACAAAGACCAGTGGTTGCTTAAGTGTGCTAAGCGAGGGGTAGGCAGGCATGGGCCAGAAGAGCAGAATAGGTGAAGCACAGAGGATTTCTAGGGCAGTGAAAATGTGCTGTATGATACAATAAAGATGAACACGTCATTATAAATGTGTCCAAACCCATAGAATGTACAAAAGCAAAAGTGAACCCAAATGTAACTACAGACTTTGGGTAAAAATGATACGTCAACGTACGTTCATCAATTGTAACAAATATACCACCCTGGTGGGGGATGCTGATAATGGAGGGGGCTGTGCACGTTTGTGAGGAGGGGGTATATGGGATATCTTTGCACTTTCTTTCAATTTTGCTGTGAACCTAAAACTGCTATAAAAAGAAGTGGTTTTAACTTAATTGAGAATAAGCAACTATAACTGTAATTTGAGCAGACATTTCAGAATATTATAATAAAACATGCAGAGATAGAGAAGCTGAGATTTTCCAGAACTGATGAAAGATATCAATACACAGATTAAGAGACTCAGTGAATCCCCAAAAGATAAACAGTAATCTATTCCCTAGTTGTGCAACTACACTAAACCAAAGACATATACAAACACATAATCTTAAAACCAACCGGAGGAAAAAAGCCACATAACCTGTCTAGAGCTTGATTGACAACTGACTCTTTAAACTGTTACAAGAAAAGCCAGAAACTGTAGAGGTGCTGGAGGTAGGAGAGGGGAGGGGAGGGAATGAGAAGGGAGAAAAGAAAGGATGGGAGGGGAGGGGAGGAGAGGGGAGGAACACAAGGGATTCGAAGAGAAAGAATATTCCTCAGTTCGCATCATGAAAGTAGCATAATTTGGGTACCAAAAGCTGACAAATACAATGTGACAAGGGAAAAATTATAAGCCAATCTCTCCTGTGAACATTGATAAAAAAGAAGACCCTAAACAAAATATTAGAAAACCAAGTTTAGCAATAACAATAATACAGCATGACCAAGTTGGGTTTGCAAGGTTGTGGTGCATAAATACAACAGAACACTGTAAGGTAATAAAATAAATGAACTACAGCTATATGAAACATGGATAAAATCTCAATGTTAAGGAAAGGAAGCAAGACCCAAGAATTAATGAGTACATTGATAAAGTTCAAAACCAGGCAAAGCGAAGCTTAGGCTTGATTAGGTTACAAACTTTAAAGAAAAGGAAATTAAGTGTCAAAAGAATGGATACCCCTACAGGTGGCGTATGATTGAGAAGGAATGTACTCCTGGCAATATTCTGCTTGGTCACTTTGGTAATGGTTATTCAGATGTTCTTATTTTGTAGTTATTCACTATACTGTAAACTTGCTTTGTATGCTTTTCTAAATTTTATATTTCAGCCAGTAAAAATACTATAATCAAACTTTATAGAAATAACACAGAAAAATGAGTCTCCAATAATCCCATTACGTTATTTTCTTTTATATGGCATATATTTTGCTTTTATTTCATTTTATTAATTTTGCTATTTTAGGGAAGTTCTATGAGTCCGCCCCTATGCCACCATCTTCCTATAGATTAAGTCCTCTAATCCTATTTCTGGTCCCTCAAGTCACATGTGACAAGGCTAATTCCATCTGAGTCCTTTTTGGAGACAGAGTCTTGCTTTGTCGCCTAGCCTGGAGTGTAGTGGTGTGATCTCGGCTCACTGCAACCGTGCCTTCTGGGTTCAAGCAATTCTCCTGCCTTGGCCTCCCAAGTAGCTGGGGTTATAGGCGCGTGCTACTATCCCCAGCTAATTTTTGTATTTTTAGTAGAGATGGGGTTTCACCATGTTGGCCAGGCTGGTCTCAAACTCCTGACTTCAAGTGATCCACCCACCTTGGCCTCCCAAAAGTGCTGGGATTACAGGCGTGAGCCACCATGCCCAGCCCCATCTAAGTGTTTAATCTAAGGACATCTATCATATCCCAGGGACTTTCAATAGCCACTTCTTCCCCCATATTCCTCCCATTCCCGATACATTTCTTCTCTAAACAAAACATCCTGGGTCTTTCACCTAACCCCATGGACATACTCCAAATCTCTAATTTCCCGAGCAGCTTCATATCTGAGCATGTTCCTTTAAGCATGGTACACAGATGGAAACATTCCGGGTATGAAGAAATTAAACTATCTCTTCTACTCTACATTCTCTACCTCTACCACTTGGAAGAGGCTGAAGATACTGCACATATGGACTTGAAGGCATAAGGGCCTGCATTTTAAGTCACTGCTGTGGTCTCAATGTGTCCCCCAAAATTCATGCTGGGAACTTAGTCTCGAATGCAACAGTATTGGGAGGCAGCGCCTAACGTGAAGTGTTTAAGTCCTAAGGACTGAGCCCTCATGAATGCATTATAGTGCCCTTATAAAATGGGCTTGTGGGAGTGGCTCTTTTCTAGTCTTCTGCCATGTGAGGATATGACATTCCTCCTCTCTGGAGGACACAGCAATAAGGCACCATCTTGGACTTCCCAGCCTCCAAAACTGAGAATAAATTTCCATTCTCTGTAAATTACCATCTCAGGTATAGCAGCACAAAACAAAGACAGTGATCATCATAGCTGAAATGTTATGCAGGTTACTAAACCTCTCTGAGCCTATTTCTGCATTCTGTACAATGGGTTTTACCTACTCTCTCACAGTATGAGTAAAAAACCAGGTGTTTATGAAGTGCCTGTTACAGCAGACTTTCTGTTAGAGGTAACTGACATTAACAATGTAAACTAAGACCATATTTCTCGGTAGCCATGTAATACTGTTTGTTCTTACTCAACTGTTACTCGGTATTGATCACAGTTCAGTTGCACAAAACAGAATCCATTCTGGTTAGTTTAGCAGAAAAACATTTAAAATTTATTGACAACAGAAATAATTTATAGCCCAACCCGGTATGCAAAAATGCTGGCTATGTCCCACTGAGTTGATTTCATGGCTCACTAATGAAATGTGAGCCACAGAGAGACAATTACATTGCAGGGTATTAAATGGCCTGGAGAATCACCAGAAAAGAACACTCTTGCCTGTGCTTCCACAAACTGGGTGGTCAAGCGGGCTGATAGTTCCAGAAGCACTCCATGTGTATAACTCACATCCTCAAAACGATGCCTGGTGTCTCACAGAATCTGATGGACAAAAACCTAAGTGACACCCAAAACCCTGATACAAAGGAATCTGAGAAACATAGTAAAGAAAGGAAAGCACACTAGCAAAACTTCCAAAACATGTTAATCAAGGTAAGCCACAGAATCAGTCCCATATCTGCAATGAAATGCTGCTTATGTATGTGAGACAGAAAAACCTGGTGGCTGAAGTATGTATTATTTCATTTATCTTATCTCTATAAATGGCATATTTTCTTGATTACAGCCTATTTCTACTTCACTGAGGGAAAACTCATAACTACAACTAGTACAATTTGCCTGATGAGATGAAATTCAAGGGAACAAACCTAAAGTAACAAATCCCCAAGTTACATGTCTTTCACAAACATACCTCTACCCAGTCAATAGAGGATTTATCAAAAGAAAGATTAATAGTGGAAAAATAAACTGAGGATTCTTTTCTCACCCTCATCACAAAGAATCTTAAGATTAAAAAGAAGTTTTTAGACTAGTGAAGAGAAGGGAAGAACAAGGAATACCTTTAATCTCTCCTTTTCATTTTTATTTTAGTTCAGCTTATGCAAGATTTTGTACCTTGTGAAAGAATGTTTACTGAATAAAAAATATTGCTTAAGATTTAAAGCAATTAAAGCAAAATAAGTTGCTGAAGGGGGATCATATGAGTTAAATACAGGCTTTTTTTTTAAATCTGTAATTGATGTACATTTGATTTTAAGAAGACACTGTTTACATCAGGTCACCACAAAGCAGATTTACATACAACCTTCAATTGCAGAAAAAAAAAGTTTCTTTTTGATCCAAACACAAAGAAAAACTTCTTTGTTTTCTTTTAATGATCTTTTCCTTGATCATAAAAAAAAAGTAAAAAATGCAGTACATTTAGAAGGTAAAGCTAGTAAGTTTACAGAAGTGCAAAACACCAAAACACTTTAAGCAAAAACTTTTTTTTTTTTTTTTAAGAAAAAGGTATGACTTCTTGTTTTCTGTTCTTGGCATAAATTTTAATTCTTTCCAGTGGAACCAAAACCTCCTGAACCCCTTTCGGTGTCATCCAAGGCCTGAAAGATAGAAAGGTAGTAAGCTTCACAGTTTTTTTAAGAGCCTCTTTCAGTTTTCCTCTCCAGCTCCTAAGAAAAATACAGCCAGAATTCTACTCTTGCTATATCATCTTTTCAAAAGGGAGATTACAGAAAGAAAATTAAATTCTAAAAAGCTCCATAAATTAGAATATTGGATAACTTTAAAAAATTCTAATAAAATATTAGAAGTTCACAGTATGTTTAAATAACTTATTATCCAAAGTAATACTACATAATAGCTACATGAAAAACATTTAAAGAAATTCTAAAACTAGTATTTTAAATTTGCTTAAAATAAGTTTAGTCATATATACTATTTAGTTACAAACAGCATATTAAATTCTCAAGATTATATATATTTCTTCACTTAAGATGTTACATTACTTATTCTCTATCTTCCTTTGTAATACTTACTTGAACTTCTTGTATTTCTGGATAAAAAATCCGTTCGCAAATGAGCTGTGCAATTCGATCACCTTTTTTGACTTCAAAGAAAGAATAGTTTATTACTGACGTTACTGACACATTCGCCATATCCTGTCTTATTCAATGAGAATTAAAGGAGTCAATATTAATTTACACATACATGACTCTGAAAATTCACTAAAATTATGTGAATGTATATATTTAACATACCTTCAAACTTTTCTTTGCCAAAATTAAACAGTACAACACCAACATTTCCTCTATAATCTTCATCTATGACACCAGCTAGAGAAAAGAAAAATAATATTATCTCAATTTTTGCTATCGGAATACTAGAGGTGTAAGATTATCTCAAAATCATTATCATGTAGCTCTGAGATTTGTATTCTTACAATTGAATAAGTGAATCTTGCCCTGGTACTATGTAAAGCCTCAAAACCAAGAAATGACATTACTAAAATACAAATAAAAATTTAGAAAACAGGTCCTAATTTTCCAACCTGTCACTCTTTATCAAATGGCGACCATTTCCTATTTTAAGCTGGCAGTAGCAATGGCCATCTCCAACCTACTGTCTACCCACGGCACACTTGCCAAAAAGACTAGGAGAAAATTACGATTTGGGTTTTAAAGGTTTTTCCTGGTATCAGCTTCCCGCTAATACCCAGATTGAAATACGATTGAGTCATAAATAAAAATGTCAAAAAGCCTAAAGCTCTGCAGTGGAGTAAATCAACGCTGACATTGTTAAGCAGCAGTCTTGCAAATATTAGAATATTCCATTTTTACACTAAAAATGAAGCTGTATTTTTCAGTTCATAATCTTCCTCTCCTTTTAATCTGAACCACCATCCTTTCTTAGAGCATGGTTTCTCAGAAGACAGTAGCACATAGGCTTCATGAGTACAACTTTGTATGTGTAATTAATACTTGTTTAAGATTATGAACACAGGGGGAGAAGACCTTTGCAGGGGAGACTTGAGCCAGGTCCCTGACATAGCCCAGAGAGTTATACTTACCAGACTTGCTAGCATTTATCTTTGAGCCAATAATTTAAAATATTTCCATAAACGCAAGCACAGATAATACAGGTGCACTGGGCCTTTTCATTTTTTTATATTGATAAATAATTCACAAAGCATACAATTTATCCATTTAAAGTGTTACAATTCCACATTTCACAGTGTATCAGAGTTGGCCAACTATAGTCACAGTCAATTATAGCACATTTACATTACCCTCCCTCCAAAAATCCCCTACCTTATTAGCAGTCACTCCCCTTCCTCCTCCCACCCCCAATTTCCTGCTATACACGTTAATTCTTTCTCCTCAGTTTGTGAAAGGCTGGATAAGACTCACGTGAATCTAACTGAAGACAGCTCCATGTCACATCTTACTTGTTATTAATACTCTACCCCAAACAAAAGCCCTGATGAAGGAAAAAATATGGAAATAAAAATAATCCTGTGTTCAGCTCAATGGGCAGTAATGCTATTTGCCCATACTCCTCATTATTTGAAAGCTGAGAAAACAAGACAAAAAAACCCCAAAGCATACCCACCCCCCATTTTTTAAGAACAAGAGTAATTCCTAAGCATATCCTTTCAATTTTCTCATATAACGGGGGGAAAAAAGCAAACCCTTAGGTCCACCACGGGGAAAAATATTCAGCAAAAACAACGTTTTAGATTTTCCGAATGGATTACAACATACGTTTAAATGAACCCCTGTGCTTTATGAATGAATTACTAGGGACAAGTGAATCTGAATTTAAGCACTTCTTAAAAGGTTCCTGATGCAACACTTTTACGAGAAGAGTGAGTATAAAACTGGGCAGAAAAGCAGCAAAGGCAGTTCATCTCCTGTCGGGCCTGAAGGAAACAATCAATTATTGAACTTGACCAATTCCAATACCAAACCCTGCTTTATTTCTTCACCGTCAGTTGACCATTAATTTACCCCTTAATATTTATGAAAAAGTTTGATATAAAGATGAAACCAGCTGTTTTCCGCATTATCTATATGGAAAAAATTTTGACTGCAGGGACAATTTCAATTAGATTTAATGAAGAAATCCCTCAACATAGCATGTTGTTCCATGCTAGAAAAAATGGCCACAGTTGGCTAGAGAACTTCCATGCTGGGAGATTTTGAGGTACAAGCTAATAATTCATCTATCTTGAATGAGTTAGAGAAAGACATGGACTGACTTCTGAACTATTGTTTCTACTTTATTCAAAAATTTTTAAATAACTAAAACAATACGAATACATATAAAGTAAAAGCTTATAATATTCTCTTACCCTCCCTGAGATAGCTAATGTTACAGAAATATATCTTACATACTACTTTATTTTTTTCTTTTTATCCTTTGAGATTAATATATGTAAATGTTAGCCATTCTTTTTAGATACAAGATATGGAAATATGGGTTCTCTCTCTCCTTCTCTTTCTTTCTTTTTTTTGGCAGGGTCTCACTCTTATAGCCCAGGCAGGAGTATAGTGGTATGATCACAACTCACTATAGCCTCAACCTCAAGTGATTCTCCCACCTCAGCCTCCAGGTACACAGGCACCACCACACCTGGCTAATTTTTGTATTTCTGTTAGAGAGAAAGTATCCCTATGTTGCTCAAATAAGCCTCAAACTCCTGGGCTCAAGCAATCTGCCTGTCTCAGCCTCCCAAAGTGCTGGGATTACAGGCATGAGCCACAACACCCAACCTGTACCATTGTTTCTATGTAACTATTCTCTTGCATAATATCAGACACAGGCTGGTTTTACATTTTGCTATAATAAATGAAGCAGCCCTTTAAATATATCCTTGTACATTAATGCTTTTTATTTTCATCAAATAGGTTGCAAAAAAGGTGTAGCCATTCAAACTTCCATCAGCAATATTTGAGAATGCCCATTTCCAAAATCCTTGCCAATATTTGATGGCAACAATCTCTTACATTCTGGCCAATATGATGAGTACAAAATGGCTATCTCATTGCCTTACTTTTCATTCCCTGATGACTAGTGAGGCTGGATTTTTTTCCTCCCGTTTGTTGGACATTTGCATGTCCTTGTCTATATTTTGTGTATGTTTTTTTCTCATTTGTTCTTTTTCATATAAGTTGCAAATATTTGCTTGTTGGCTTTATAGTATCTTCTAACATACAAAAACACTCCCTTTTTGAAAGGCCCCTGCTACGTATCCGTAAAGCAGTCCTATCAGAACTACTCAGATGATTGGGTGTCTTGAATTCTGCAGATAGGTGATCTTTATGCTTGGGCCATGAAAATGTGAAAAACCTTTAAGTGACTAAAAGAAATTAAGAAGTTTGAAGTCAATTCAAATGTATGGCAGAAAAAAAGGCCCTCAATAGTTTTTTTTTTAGCATGAATGTTGACGGTATAAAAATTTCAGTAGTTCCAAATTCATTTACCACCCAATTGCCATTCGACCTTCAAGAAAAGCCTTCTCTGCCTACAGGATATAAGTATCAGGGATATTTCTCCTCAGAGAAAGCAGAAAGTATCTTGAAGTTATCACTGGAAAAATCATGCATTGGAACTGGCAGAGTGATTAACTGACTTCAGGCAAAAGTTTTACTGTGTCAAGAGTTTGGCATGTCATTTGTTGGAAACCTTTTTTAGTGCAAAACTATCCACACCTACCAGATGTGAATTCTGAACAGAATCCTGAATGCTCAACTTTTCCCTTTGACCCTTATTTAGAGCCTGGGATTTCTAACATCTCTCTTCAGAAATAAAAACTGTTGCCAACTATGATAAACTTGTGCCTAAGGGAGATTGTTAAGATTCTCTGCATCCAAGAACACACCACAATGTGATTTTATGAACAACACCATACCAACCACCAGGCAAACTAACTTTCCATTCTTTTACATGAATTTTTTTCCAGAAAGTTGTTTTAAACAGAGCAAAAATTAGTAACAAAGTCGAATAAAAGAAAAAGTTTCCACAATCTGTGAAGTCCGTAAGGACAGAAATTATATCTCACAGAATCTAATATGTGCCAAGTACTATATTAGGTATTTCATACACATTATCATTTAATCCTCCTACCTCTAGAGGCAGGCACACTAATTTCCATTGTAAAATGAGGAAACAGGCTCAGAAAGGTTAAGTAATAACTAGTTAGTGACAGAGCTGGGACCTACATCCAGTTGTTATTCCAAAGCTCCCATTCCTTGAACAATCATTTGAAACTTCATTGAAAATATATACAATTATTTATATCCTTAAGTTACTGTCCCAAAATGACCACAGTTGACCTTGTAAAAGCATTTTTGAACATCGGGCATAACTTACAGAGCCCAAGGAATCCTCAACCCAAGAGTGGGCTGTCAATGTCCATCCTGCTATGTAAAACTCAGCTCCCCTTTAGTCCCTAAAGGGTGTACTTTTGGGGTCCTGTCTTGTCCCACAGCACCACCTAGTGACACTATGGAGAGACACCACACCCAACAAATGTTAGACTAAGGGGCAGGTCTAGGATAGCCAGGTTTCATTAAGTGCTTAGTTAACCCTTGCAGTGGCACATAAAAGTGAGCTAATTCTGGACGTGTTTAGTTGGTGAGGGGGATGCAGCAGGGTAATCTCCACAATTAATTGCAGTGGAAAGAACAAGGAGGTTGGAATCACACAGAGACTCCAGTTTTTACCACATATCCATGTGGGCTCATTTCTAAGCCAGTTTTCCTGATCTGTTAACAAGCCTGCATAAAGCAGCTCTGTAAAAACGGGTGGAGGAGGAGATCTAGCACACCTACTTATGTGGGGGCCAAGATATCTTGTTAAGTGAAAGATTCACTACTGATGGGATAAAGGGTCAGTATGTAAGGACCACATAAGTGGGGTCTGAATCCCAGTTGGAGCGGACCTGAAACAAGGAAACCACATCAGGAAAGTAGAAATTTCCTTACAATAAGAGGAGTAGCTCTGTATCAAGAGTAGTTAGCAGAGGACACTGAGGGTTCTTCATGAAAGGTACCACATGAGGTAGGGTTAACTTTGAGACAAACATGAGAAAGGCTTTGTTATAAGGGAAACAGGTAACACAGAGGACTGTCTTGACAAATTTAGAGAAAAGTGTTTTCTCTCCTGACTTCAGGGAAAGATTTTCTTCTTAAATTTTGCTAAAGACAGATAGCTCTCTTATGAAGAAAATTCTTACAAGATAGACCTGTGTTTTCTAGAACTTTTGTTGCTTAAATAATTACTTAATTATTGTATCATTAAATCTGTCATTATTAATAATTAGGTAATAATTATTTTAAAAATTAAGTTAGTAGTTAAACAAAATATAATTACTTAAAATAACCACAAAGCTTTTCCTCCTATTATAACAAGCTTTCCTCTAATCATTTTCTTTTCTTAAAAATAAAATCTGTCATTTGAATATTACCTTTTAAACAAAGACAAAGTAAATACTTGCAAACATTTACAGAATAGAAAAGGAAATATATTACCTCCTATATCAATAAAGTGTTTTGCAGCCAAGCCTGACCGTGGAGCTAAAAACAAAAAAGGAGACATTGGTTATTTTAAGGGGGAAGGGCTATATCAGAGATAACTGATGCAATTTAAGCATGTCATTCTCTTCACCTATAATATCTATATCTTCATCTTAACTTTAGCACATGGTTTTGAATTAAAGAATATATATTCATCATACTGCATTACCAAAGTTGGAAAGACTAGTTTAGAAAAATTCCACAAGGTTTTAATTCAAAACTAACTTAAACCACTCCCATGTGACTTCAGTCAGAATTTGTGGTGCTGCAGACAGGGGAGAAGGACTGCTAGAATGAGCTGAAAGGTGAGCAAGCGGGAACAACTGTAGGCTGCTCTTTCAAGAAGTTAAGCCTCAAAGGGGAAGAAAGAGAACTATGGCCAGCAGGAACACACTACTGAGGAAGAAGACTTTGGTTTTAAGATGGGACACCACAACATGTACAATGCAGATGGGAAGGAAAAGGAAGAGGAAGGGAGAGGGAAACAAACCTAACCAAATAGTAGCAGAGCATAGCCTACAACTTGGGACCCCACTATTCATGATTCAGATGCCAAAAGACATGCCTGTAGGAAACACATGAACCAGAGTAACATAAATGGGCTAATATCAGTTAAGTAAAAATGCCAAAAACTAAGTCTCAATGATTCAATGCTAGTATACTTTTTAATCCTAAAAAATGAAAAAAATAAAAAGCTAAGGTTACACCTTATTATTGCAGACTCAAGCATCAGGCCTATAATTAATTATCCTAACTTCCAGCATTTTATTTTAGAATAATTTAAATCAGGCACTTTGTCAATAATGCTGCCTCTTTCTGTACTAACCTTTATTTCACTCCATCTCCTGCCCCTTCCCCTGAAAAAATTCTAAAAAATGGAGTCAACGATGCTCAAGAGATGAGATGAGAGCCCATCTTGTTATCTTTTAAGGGCTGAAGTACTGGCAGTTTCCCCACTCATGGCTAATAATACAGTGCCAGTCTAGCTCCTTTCCCTGGAGGAGGGCGTCACAGCTCCATTGCCTCCTTTATGTTTACTCTGAAGTTAGTCAAAAAGAACTTATGCTCTTGCAAAGAACTGTCTGGTAACAACTGATCCGCTCCAGAAAAATCAAACCTGTTGACGTGTACTCCATTTTGTCCTAGCTCCTCCCAGTGCCTCTACAACACTGAAGAGTATCCCTTACCCTAACCCCATGGCCAAACAAGAAAAGGTTAAGTAGGCTTACACATTCTGGGACCAACAGGTCAGAAGTTTTACTCTCATAATATAGAATGCCATGTTCTGAGAACAGCCTTCTAGGCCAGTGTGAGCCTAAAAGCTCCAGTGAGGAAGGAGAAAAATAAAAGGGTCAAAAAGAGGCAAAGCAGAGATGTAAATAAAGCCTTTCAAAGAGTGCATTTGCTATCACAAATGGTGCTTCTTTTAGGACACAGCCCAAGCAATATTGCCTGCTTATTACCCCAAATGAAACATGAAGAATCTATCACAAAGGAGAACTTGACAAATAGTTACCTGTTTCTTAAATGACTTACCCACTCTTCCATAACACCCAGAAGGGAGCGCTATCTGAATGTCCGTTTTCACAACAGCTTTCTCCATAGGTGGTATTGTGTAATCATAGGCACTAAGAAAATATTGAAAGAAAATAACTGCAAATCTATTTATAAAATTGTTTTTATATTTTGTGACCAAGCATACAAAATTGCTTTCAGTGTATTTAATGAATTCATGCAACTTTAGTTTCTAAAATCAACCTTGCTATGATGAATTACCAATTCATCTTAAAAGTTTATGAAGAAGGTAGAGGTGGCTATTTTATTATTAAAAAGACAGCTTTAGATAAAATAATTCTCCATGAATATTTTTGGTGGTGTGAAGAGATGTCAACATTGTAAATGTTTGCCCCTGAACAAAAGTTTATTGGAAACTGAGGTACTTATCAGCGTGAAAGGGCAGAAAGGCAAACTTTCAAAAGGTGGATGCTTTACAACCATAGTTTGAAAAGGAAAAAAATGAAGAAAGAACAAAGAAAAAAGGCCAAATACTACTAATAATACTAGCTATCATTGATTAAGCCTTTACTGTGTGCCAGGCACAGTTCTAATTGGTTTACATATATTAACCCATTTTATTCTCACAATGATCTGTGTGATTAGGGAAAATCTGCAGAAGGAAAGGAGAAAACGGGTGGACAAAATAAGAGATAAAGAACTGTGTTGTATTTGTCAGGCAGGGCTTGGTAGTTTACCAAGCTTAGGCTATGAATTTCCTGGCTGAGGGAGACAGCTGATCACTGTGAACAGCCCCTGGAGACGGACCTTGCTTAGGAACAGAATTCCTCTAAGGTCCACATAGCAAATGCTGCTACTCTTGATATTACTGTGGCCCTCTCCTGGGTAGAAATTTAAGAGATTTTACAATGAGCAGAACCGGACGTTTACTTTGGAGACCTTAATTAACTCTGGTACTTCCCCTTCTTTCACTGAAATCCCTCTTTAAACAGTTAAGCCCTAATTTATTACAGATCCATTATTTCCATGTCAATTTCAGTATACAGAAAGTCACCTGTGTTTATTAGGAGTCTACTTAAGGTATCTTAAATCAAGGACTCCCCTAGGACTCAAGAAAGTGCTCCAAAATATACTTTGGAAAGGTCTAGTCAAACTATATCACTCTACTTTTATAAATCAAAATTAAGAGACTGTAGTTTTTCCAGCTACAATTGTCCATACCTACTTTCCTTTTCCTTTCTTTTCTGTTGCTATCATCATGCACTACTTTGTCTTCTCCTGTGCTTACACCAATAGTTCTCATGTTTGAATTACCTGAGATACTTTAAAATAAATCCCAATGCTTGGGATTTAGTATAAAATCTCCTTCCCTCTCAGCATTACTTTTCTCCTACCTTAATGGTTCTAAGAACTGGGCACAGTAGTCAGATGAAAAAAAAAAAAAGCCCAAAATTCGGAATAAAAAATTATATCATCTTCAAGCCTCTGGGGAAATCAATTCAGCTCTTCACAAACTCCTGCCTGTGTAAAAAGTAACACTTATCTAGTTAAGGATTGTTGTGAGGACTAAATACAACAGCATACGGAAAGTTTTTAGTACAGGTAAAACGTGCTGTAGAGATGAAAGTGTGGTAGATTACAGGCAGCTCTGCCTTTCGTTTTCAGATGCCTTCTCAAATTCCGCCCTGGGCCGGATGAATGTATAGAAAATAACTTTTTCAGGCAGATGCATCTTCGTTCATCCTTCTTAGGTATTTTCACGCTCACATCTAGGATCTCACCTTGGTTTTTCTATTGAGCACAGCATCACCCTCAAGCCACTCGAAAGCCACCATGGGCCTTCCTCTCTATCTTCTATTTAGGAAGGGCACAATAAACGTTGCAAAGTAACGCCTTGCTAGACACCGTATAGCTATTTTACTTATTCTGCAGTCTTTGCCCAAATCTCTATTTAATTTATGCCAAAGATGAAAGCTAAAATTTTAAACACGAAAAAGGCAGAAATCCTATTTATAGCTAGTGTGTTCCTGTGATCTCTTCGGTGACTGTTTCTAGCTGTGGCAGCGGACGGCCGGCCCTTCCCAGCCTCCTCGCCGGCAGGTCCCCGCTCACCTGTACAGGTCGTAGCCCGCGGCGCGCGCGGAGCCCCGGGTGGGGGCCGTGGCGTGCTCGGAGAGCCGGGCAAAGCGGAGCTGCATGCCGCCCTCCTCCGCAGGCCGGGCCCGCTTACTGGGTGAAATGGCGGGTATCTCTTCAGAGCAGGGCATGGCAGAGCCAGAAGGCGAGCGAGGAGACCACCGGAGGAACAAGAGAGCGCACGATGAGCGGCGCCGCAGGGAGCGCGCCAAAAACGAAATTTCCCGCCAGCCCCGCCCCACCCACCGCTCCTCCCCCGGGACGAGTCCACAGTTCTGGCTGAGAGGGGAGGCGGGATTCACATTTTGGGTTAGAAGCCCTTCTCGGAAAGCAGGTTTGGGATGGGAAACTACTGGGTCCCACTCAACTTTCCACATTCAGCGCGTGGGGCCACCTTTGAAGGGGAGCTTCTAGGGCGTCGCCCTCACACACTAGAAAGCCGCCCCCTCGCCAAGGGACCCTAATGGACCACCCCCCCACCCCCCCCCCGCGCGCAGAAGGACCGCTCGCCACCCTACTTCCCCCACAGCCTCAAGGCGCGAGGCTTCCTTCCAGACGGCCGGAGCCCCTCGCCCGCCACCTTCCTACCCGGCCCCGGCGCCGGGCATCCCCCCGCCTTAGGAAGCTCGCCCTTCCAGCCAGCGGCCCCGACTGTACTGGCTCCGCGGCAGCCTTGGCTCAGGCGGCCAGCGCTGGACAGCGGCCGGGGAATCCCGTGCTGCGCGGCGCGGCCGAGGGGCGGGCCTGGCCCGGAGAGTACCGTGGCTTCGGCCCTCTGCCGTGCGCCTCGCGCGTTTTGCATCGCTGAGCGAAGCAGAGACGGAAGGAAATGGTAGCAGAGCGCGGGGCGAGGGCAGAGGGGAGTCATTTCCCCCAGAGTTTGGGCTGGTTGGGTCCTCGGCACCTCCGGACGTGCGCCAGGCTTCCACCCTGAAGACGCGCCCGTTCCTGGGAACATGACCTCGGAAGCAGTCGCAGCCGCCGCCGGACGAGGGGCGTGGAGAGGCGGTGCCCCGGCAGCCCAGGGATGGCGCAGGCCCTGGGGCCCCAGGAAGACGGCGCCCTTGGCGTCTTGAGTCTTGCTGCCGCTTCTGGATGCCTAGGCCTCTTGCTCTCGCTCTTCTTGTTTGCTCTGGCCCCCAGTTTTCCGAGAGTGTACGCCAGGCCCGGGCCCTGCTCCTGGACTGACTTACCTGGGGCGGCACCGCCCGCAGCCATGGCTCCCGGGCTCTGAGCTTAGCGGCGCCCTAAGCGCCGGAACCGCATCTCGGCGCCGGTGACAGTTACTGCGCCCGGGGCCGCTTCCCAAGCTGTGGGCAAGACACCGCGCCCGATTTCCTTTCAGCACCGAGTGTCAGACGTTGTGTTTATTCGATCGGAGGCAGGGAGGGCGCTACTATCCTATCACAGGTTTGGGATAACCCAACAGAAACGCAGCGGGAACCCCTTGGCTAGGAGTCGAACAAGGATCCCGGGTCGTGGTGGTATAGTTTACAGTGGGGGATAAAGCAGTAACTTTCTAGATAGTTGTTAATAATTTTTTGTGAGTTGCAAGTATCTCCTTATTTCTCACAAAAATCTGCGAGCTGAATTGAATGGTTTTCAATTTTCAAAATTAAGCTGTGGGGCAGTTTTGGAGTATTATTGGGGAAATTTTACATTCGTTGCTATGCCTTTCCATACAGGCCCCCCCTTTTCGGTCTCCTTAACTGGTTCCTCTTCGTAGTTGGAATTCCTTTGCATGAGGCTATGGAATATACACTACCTTCTCTGGACGTTAACTATTAGCTACAGCTTGAGGACTCCCAAATTTATGCCTTTAGCAACACGATCCGAGCCCAGCAACTTTTCGACCTCATTTTGAGCCAACATTATTTTGCTCCCTTATTTTGCTGAAGTACTTTCTCCAGTTATTTACTTAAAATGTTCACATGAGAGACATATTATTTGATTCCTTGCTTGTACTAAGATGTAATGATTGTAACGACTTCATTACAATCTCGCTTCATTCAAGCGAGATAAAAGTCTCGCTTCATTCATGAAACTTTTTACAATCAGTATTGACCCCTGCCCCATCTTGTCTCTTTTAACACTTACTATATCATTCATTAGTCGTTAGCCGTATACTCTTATTGTGTAATCTTCTGATGTATATGCATTTTATCTCTCACATGAATTAGAGTCATAAACTTTTATGAATTCTTCAAAGCACTTACTTCAGTGTTTACACAAAAGTTACTTGTTTGGCTTATTACAATATCTAACACCAAGCAGGTTACCTTCTATTTTTTGTTGTTAATCTGTATACATAAAGTGTTTATTGTTACTTTTCAGCTGAGTTTATTTTAGACTAAAAGAGAAACGGCCATAATCTAACTGGCAAAAAGTAATAGGATTCTGAGCCAGTAAGCATTTAATAGAACGTTCTTTATGACAATAGAAATATAACTTGTTATGAACATACACCTTAAATGCAAGATACTGCAGTTAAGAACTAAACATGTTTCAACCATAATTTACTTCATGGTTTTTTTTTTTTTTTGTTTTTTTTTTTGAGACAGAGCCTTTGCTGGAGTGCAATGGCTCGATCTCGGCTCACCCCAACCTCCTCCCAGGTTCAAGCAATTCTCCTGCCTCAGCCTTCCAAGTAGCTGGAATTACAGGCATGAGCCACCACGCCTGGCTAATTTTGTATTTTTAGTAGAGATGGGGTTTCTCCATGTTGGTCAGGCTGGTCTCGAACTCCCGACCTCAGGTGATCCGCCCACCTCGGCCTCCCAAAGTGCTGGGATTACAGGCGTGAGCCACCGCACCCGGCCCTTCATGGTGTTTTTTTTTATCAGACTATAGTTATCCTATCAGTCATGCTGATTAATTCAATTACCTAAGTCTAGTGCCAATTTGAACCTTCTGAAAATGCAAGTCAGTACTTGAAAAGCATGGTTGTTTTTCCTATCTTTGCCATTTTGGGGATTTCTCTCTCATTTTAACAAAGATATACATTGTTACTACTTTATGTCAGGTGTATTCTAAGTGCTTTAAAAAATATTAACTCGAGGCCAGGCGTGGTGGCTCACACCTATAATCCCAGCACTTTGGGAGGCTGAGGCGGGCGGATCACCTGAGGTCAGGAGTTCGATACCAGCCTGACCAACATGGAGAAACCCCGTCTCTACTAAAACTACAAAATTAGCCGGATGTGATGGCACATTCATGTAATCCCAGCTACTCGGGAGGCTGAGGCAGGAGAATCGCTTGAACTCGGGAGGCGGAAGTTGCGGTGAGCTGAGATTGCGCCATTGCACTCCAGCCTGGGCAACAAGAGCAAAACGACGTCTCAAAAAAAAAAAAAAAAAAAAAAAAAAAAAAAAAAAAATTGGCTGGGTGCAGTGGCTCACACCTGTAATCCCAGCACTTTGGGAGGTCAAGGTGGGAGGATTGCTTCAGCTCAGGAGTTCGAGACCAGCCTGGGCAACGTAGGCAGACCCCCATCTCTACAAAACATATACAAAATTAGCCAGGCATGGTGGGTGGCAGGCACATGTAGCCCCAGCTACTCAGGAGGCAGAGGTGGGAGGATCACTTGAGTACAGGAGTTGGGAGGCTGCAGACAGTTATTATCATGCCACTGCATTCCAGTCTGGGCAACAGAGTGCCCTGTCTCAAAAAAACAAACTCGTTTAATCATGACAACTAGAGGAAACAAATTCTTTATCCCCGTTTTACAGATGAGGATACCAAAGCACAGAGTGATTAAATAACTTACCCAAGATCACACAGACCACAACTAGAAGGAGGTTAAACCACGATTCAGATAGTCTGGCCTCAGAACCCTTGCGTTTAGCCGCTGTGTGCTGTATATTTATATGTCCCCTGTTGAGTCTATAGTAACTCTTGCTGTTGTTGATGTTGAGACAAGGTCTTACTCTGTCACCAAGGCTGGAGTACAGGTGGTCCTTCCACCCCAGCCTTCCAGATAGCTGGGACGACAGGCACGTGCAACCACGCCTGGCTAATTGTTCGTACATTTTGTAGAGATGCAATTTCACCATGTTGCCCACGGCGGGTCTCTTGAACTCCTGGGCTCAAGCAATCCGCCTTTCTTGGCCTGCCCAAGTGCTAGGATTACAGGCATCAGCCACTGTGCCTGGCCTTGTGGTAACTTAATACTGACCTTGCTACTGGCTGTGTTTCCAGGTCTGGGAGAGATGTTTGTAGTAAGTAAGCCAAGCATTCTTAATTTCACAGTTCATCATACCATCCTTCTTGAAACACTTCCTCCCATTTCACTGGCTGTCTCCTCAGTCTCCTTGGCCCCTCTTCCGTTCTCAACCTGTTATTGCTCACGATAAAAACCCTTGGAGTCTTACTTACCTCCTCTTTCTATCTTAGGTCTTCCCTTACCTAAAAATAGTCTCCTTCTAGGCAGCAGCTAATGCTTTACCCTGTTGGGTTTTTCTGCATAGTATATATTGCTATGTAAAATTACATGTATATTCACTTGACTCGTTAGCTGTATGTTTCCTCCACTATCATATAACCTTCATGATGGATTTAAACCTATCTTAATTTGGGTTTCAGATGTTCCTTTTTAAAACCTTTTCCTGCGTTCTGTGAAATTTACTAAATGCTTTTTATTTCACCTTTCCCCTCTAATTTAGATGTTTTACTCTTTAGTTTTATTATTTTAAATAAAACATACAGTGTCTAAAATATAAAATTAATCAAAATGATTGTCTTTCTTCTGGATAACTCAAGGACCTTAGAATGCTTTAACACCATTAACCCTTCTTTTGACAAATATGCTATTACTGTCTAGTGTATTAAATGTATCTTTTAATCTCAATAAGCATCATTATTTTACTACTTTTTATAGTCATTAAAAAAATATTTACGCATGCTTTTATTACTTTCTTTGCTCCTCTTTCTCATCTCCGACCTCCATCTGGATCACTGTCCTTCTGTCCAAACCTCCCATGGAGAGGATCTCCAATAGACAGTTGAGCTGTCTTAGTGTTTTGTGAGTTTGAACAAAACTCTCAAACTCCTCCTCGGGGGAATATGTTCTTTGGCGATCATTGAGGAATGGAAGAACTGAAAAAATTAATGGAAAATTGTCATCATTTCCTATAACTGAAGGAATCTATATTTCAATTTAGAACATTCCATCATGGGACAAAATACTCATTTATCGTGCCACAGTTCACCCTTAATAGAAATATGTGTAAGCTAAAAAAAGAAGCCATACTTTGGGTTCTGGCACCAAAATTTAGAAGTGCTCCTTTGTTTCAAGCCCAGAGGTTTTTATACGATAGGATAAAGTGCCAGTCAGGTTTTGGATAGGTAAGTGTGCCCATCTTTTGCAAAAGGGCAATTGCAATAGAGGAGGTAGGAAGAAGGGCCAGAATATAGGCAGATCAGTTTCAGTAAAAAGTACATTTGTATGTTGACTAGCTGACGGTTCATTCTTTTAAAACTGTTTTGTCCAGAATACCATCAGGAAACTCCTTGGAATGTCTTATACTCCCCCGAGAGTATATATGGCTGAATGTGAAAACACTGAACTGGGGTATAATTTATGAAACCCACAAAAATGTTCCTGCCAGGTTCTTGGGAAGAACACAAAGACCAGATAAATATATGTAGACTTTTGATTTCATAAGACCAACACAGAACTCTTAAGCATGTAAGTAGCTCAGTAGATTGACATTGAATGGCAGTTAAATAAACAGTTAAGGAGCTAGCAGATAATCAACAAAACAAGCATTTATTTCTGCAAAATTACTTTGGACAAGCTCACAAATGACTGCCTCATTGAACTAAAGGCTCAAAGGGAGCAGAATACTTAAGCCACAAACTCAGAACTATAGTTCTCCCTAATACACTGAATACCCAATCTCTCTTAACAAACATAATCACCATGAAAAGCATACTCTGAATTATGCCAGTGGCGTAGAAGCACCAGGAGCCAAAAGTTCTGTAATTACAGTCCAGAGAAAGACTATTGTTATTTCATTTTAAAGCATCATTGAGTTTTAGGAAGTGAAATAAAAACAGGCCGGACGTGGTGGCTCATGCCTGTAATCCCAGCATTTTGGGAGACCGAGACGGGCAGATCACTTGAGGTCAGTCATTTGAGACCAGCCTGGCCAACATGGTGAAACGCTGTCTCTACTAAAGATACAAAAATTAGCCAGGTGTGGTGGTGCATGCCTACAATCCCAGCTACTTGGGAGACTGAGGCAGGAGAAACACTTGAATCAAGGAGGTGGAGGTTGCAGTGAGCCAGCCTGGATCACACAATTGCCCTCCAGCCTGGGCGACAGAGCAAAACTCCATCTCAAAAAAAAAAAAAAAAAAAAAGAATAAGAATTATCTTTTATAAGCAGATGGCTTAAGTGCCAGGGTACACAGGAGAATCATCAAAAGAGCTAGAGTAAATGCACATATCCAAGCCCCATCACCAACTGACTACACAAAATCTCCAGGGTGATTCTGTTGCCCACCCCTGGTTAAAGACCGCTGCTTTAGGGGATTTATTTCTAGAGAATCTGTGGGGGTCAAGACATCCTGAAAAGAATAATGTCACATATAAGCAATATTACCAGCTTTACCAAGTATACTATACTGTGGACCGTTTTAATAAAGGCTCCATTACCTTAAATATAGGGGCAGAGCCAGGGTCTGTGTTCTTAGCAATGCTTCTGTGGTACAATTGTATTAAGAGTAATTGCATGGCTGGCCCGAAGGTAGGGAGTTATCTCAACCGATTGTTCAGAGTCAGGAGTTTGATCTGAAACTCCTTGTTCTACTTTCTCCCCTTCTCACTACTATGCTTGACTAGTCTTTAAAATTTTTTTTTTTAAAAAAGAATAACTGCAGACCAGGCAGCATTCAGAATATTTGCTTATTTCTTAGTTTTGCTGAGACTATTAAATAAACAAGTCTCTAACGAGGCCCCAGTAGTTAAACAGGACTGCAAGGCTGAAACACTGTAGAATGTAAAGTGAAATTTTAATGTAAATTTTAGTGTAAGAAATATATTTGCTGGTTTTAATTGTTCAAGATTAGATAAGGGGAAAAGAGTAGGTGGAGGGGAATCACATGGACTAAACTGGAAAGCTCTTTAAAAACTAAGTCAGCTCTAAGCTCCCACTGTCTCCTCTGGCTTATATGAACTCTTCATATTGTGTCTCCCTCTCTCATCTTTGGAGGGCATCCAATTGGACTGGAAAAGTAAACATATAATGCAGACCATCTTTATACCTGGTTCAGACATTAATTGTTCGGCTCCATTTGGCTAGAGTAGCAGAACTGGTTTCACTCCAGCACACGGACTATTTTCATAGTAGTGGTAAAGCAGTGTAACGGGCCAACACTGAAATTTTGTAAGCTGACCAGCGTATTTCGATTGTTAAATATGTTTGGTGATGAAAACCCTGGAAACTTCTATTGACCCATCAGTCTGCCTAAGGAATCTTTTCAGTTCATCTTCAGTAATATTCATTAGCCTTTCAGACTGATCTTTGGCTCATAAATTTCAAGGTATGATGATGGAAGCTCAAGCAATGTTCCTGTCTGTAAGTATATTAAACCAAACAAGGTAAATATGGACTCAATGTCAGAAACAAGTAACGTCTGGAAACATACATTATAACTAAGGGGCACTAAGTTGCAATTATTGCATCAGAGATTTGGGAACTAGGAACATTTTAACCCATTTTGTGAAAGCTCAGGAATCAAGATATTCTTCCTTTGAAATACTTAGATATGTCTTAGTTACCTTGGGCTGCCATAACTAAATACCATAGACTAAGTTAAACAACAGAAATTAATTTTCACACAGTTCTGGAGGCTCCAAGGTCAGGGTGCCATCATCGTGGTGTTCTGCTAAGGGCTCTCTTGTGGGTTGCAGAAGGCCACTTTCTCTCTGTGTACTCATATGGTCTTTCCTTGGATTCAGACCCTACCCTTATGACTTAATTTAAACTTGATTACCTCCCCAAGGCCCCATCTCAAATACCATCACACCAGCAGTTAGGACTTTAACATTAAATTTGGGAGGGTGGGGCACATTCAGTCCATAACAGGAATCAAGATATTTTTCCTGTAAAATGCTCTCGCAAAATTAATGTGTACCCTTGATCACATGCCTTCGTTATTTCTTAATGTAACACACATTTCTTTGCAATATTTTCATTTGGGAATACATTTCAGATCACCAAACATATTTCTGTATCATGGGGCTTCTTTAAAGGGCTTGAAAACTTTTCAGGAGAGCAACAAATACCCCTCTCCCCCATATTTTTGACTCAGGAGAGGTGAGGAGGGTAGCAGGGGAAAGCTAGGATCCTTAGATTTCTCGGCCATATTCTTTCTTTCTGCTGTTTCCTGTCTTTTCTTGTTGTTTAGAGACCTTCTCTTCTTTATAAACTTCTTCAATCTCACCCTCCCATATTCTGAGCAATAAAGGGTAAGTAAAGAAAAAACCCTGGATTACCAAGAAGGGCATTTCAAAAGTATTATCCCGACTGGGTGTGGTGGCTCATGCCTGTAATTCCAACATTTTGGGAGGTCAAGGCGAGAGAATTGCTTGAGCTTGGGAGTTAGAGACCAGCCTGGGCAACACAGTGAGACCTTGTCTCCACACACACAAAAAACTAACAAATTAGCTGGACGTGGTGGCACGCGCTTGTAGTCTCAGCTACTTTGGAGGCTGAAGTGGACGGATTGCTTGAGCTTGGCAAGTCGAGACTGCCGTAAGCAGTGATCGCACCACCTGCATTCCAGCCTGGGCCACGGAGTGAGACTCTGCCTCAAAAACAAAAGTATTATCCCTTTTACTTTTAATCAGTATGTTAATGCAAATTATTCATAAAATGCTACATGAAATGTGGCCAAGACAATCTGATGAGTTGGCAAATTCTTTTGGAATAACGATGTGATTGCCTCCATGCATTCATTGCATTCACGTATTGCTAATGGAAGTTTTACACTGACAAAAGTTTGGGACATACTCTTTGGTAATAATAGCTTATATAGTTAAAGTCGTGTCTGTATTGCAGGACTTCTCAGAGTCTTTAATGACCATTGTGAATTTCCAAGCTGGGCTATGTGCTCTGTAAGCATTTCCCAAGCACATGTGGCCATAGAACCATTTTTTGTAAAGGATATATTAGTAGTCTTTTGCTGGTAAGTAATAGAAACTAACCTGAGCTAACCTTATCAACAAATAACATTTATTTGGAAGAACAATGGGTGTATTGTTCAACCTGTTGCATTGAACTACCAAGCCCCAGGAAGAACAGGCAGCTATTGGAAACCTTGCGATTAAATGTTGTAACGTTTCACCTTGATCTTTGTTTGCAGTCAAATTTGACATCCAGTTTTACTTTTCTCTTTCCATTTTTGCTTTTGATTTACATTATGATCCTTTCAGTTATTACAAACCTTCATTAAAGCATGTTGCATACAAGGTTAGTGGCATTTTAGGCTAAGAAGGGATAAAGCGGAGAATGGGAGTATTCTCTCCAAGGATCACACCTCCTCTGATTTTAACCTGATGATGACGACAATGTTCTAAAGGAAGTCTTAGAATCCCCCCAGTAATCAACAGAAGTGATCAGAGGCCCCATCTGAGTTGGGGTTTGGAGACTTACAGGGACTAAACAGGGGTGGTTCTGAGAAGAAACTAGGCAACAATGTAGAATTAGACCTTAAAACAAATTGACTCTCAAATAAGCTGGAGGAAAGTGACTCATGAGATAGGAGAGGCATTCCCTTGGCATACACAGTGACTCCCTATAGCTCTGTGAGTTGAACATCCCTAGTCTGAAAATCCAAAATGCTCCAAAATCTTAAACTTTTGAGCACCAAATGACACCACAAATGGAAAATTCCTCACCTGACCTCATGCAACTGGTTGCAATCAAGACTTAGACACAAAACACACTGTTTATTCACCATTCCCAAGGGGTTACAGTGCACAGTAACTTTTCAATCAAAACACAGAATTGTAGGTGGAAACTGAGAGCCTGTCATTGTTTGTGACTGCTGTTGTTTAATGGATGATACAGGTGTTCTGGTGGTGCTATTGTGCCACTTAGTTACCCTGAACACATTTTTTCACCGTATTAGTGGTATGTCATATTTTTTACTAAGTACTTATATGTGAATAAGTATAAGAAATTGATTGCTTATTGGTTGCATATCAATTCAAAGTCAGCAATGATGGTGATGCCAAACAACAGGTGACTGTCCATATGCGTGGCTGAGATAGTGACACCTTTGCTTTCTGATGGTTCAATGTACATCAACTTCATATATGCACAAACCTTGCTTCATACACAAAATTATTTAATATACTATATAAAATTACCTTCAGGCTATGTGTATAAGGTGTATATGAAACATTGGTGAGTTTTACCTTTAGACATGAATCACATCCCCAACATAACTCATTATGTATATGCAAATATTCCAGAATCTGAAAAAATTCAAAATCTGAAACACTTTCGGTCTCAAGCATTTCAGTTAAGGGATGCTTAACCTGTAAATGCTCCCTGGAGTAGAAGAGGTAGACTTTACTTGGCAGGGAGGGAATAGGGAAGTTGGGTTGGTTTCTTGGTGTAAAAAGGTCTGGAGGTGAATAGAAAGGCTTTCTCTGGGCCGGGCGTGGTGGCTCATGAGACCATCCTGGCTAACATGGTGAAACCCCATCTCTACCAAAACTACAAAAAATTAGCCGGGCGTGGCGGCGTGCGCCTGTAGTCCCAGCTGCTGGGGAGGCTGAGGCAGGAGAATGACATGAACCCGGGAGGCGGAGCTTGCAGTGAGCCGAGATCGCGCCACTGCACTCCACACTCCAGCCTGGGGGACAGAGCGAGACTCCGTCTCAAAAAAAAAAAAAAAAAAAAAAAAAAAGTCTTTCTCCGAGTTGAGAGAAGACTGAATGATTTTAAGCTTCAGTATTTGCACTCTTCAGCGTGTGGGTATCAATAGGAACATAACTATTTGTAGGTATTGTGAGTAAATTGTTCTGATTTATGTGAAAGATTACTTTTGGGGACTAAAGGAGTTCATAGACTAGAGAAACAGAGTAGGGTGAGATTGTGCAGGCCTTAAAAATTGAGCCAAGAAGTTTATATTTAATGCTATAGGTCAAATACTTGTAAAGCAATGGAACCCATTCTTTCAGCCTAATTTTATTCTGAAGTACACAGTGTAGAACAGTCAGACCAGAACTTTTGCCATTAAAATAGGTGCATGGTGAGCCTCCCATCTTCCCCCCTTGGCAGGCCCAAAGAGGACACCACAGATCTTCTGATGTTCAGAGAGGTGTTTAGTTTGAAAAATTGCCATTTGTAGGCTCTTGGACAGGGGAGTAGAATGAGTAGAGTAATATTTGACAAGAGTTTAGTGGAATGAGATTTTTTAAGATGATGTGGAGACTAAGAAGCTGGAGGCTGGGGAGACTGGAAATTTTCTATTGTGCTAATCCAAGCTTGAAGTGATGAAGACTACACAGTCCAAATTTTCTATTGCTGCTGTAAAAAATTACCAACAGCCTTGATGGCTTAAACAATACAAACTTCTTACCTTGCAGTTCTTTAGGTCAGAAGTCCGACATGGGTATCACTGGACTAAAATTAAGAGGTTGGCAAGGCTGCCCTCCCTTCTAGAGGCTCTGAGGGAGAATCCATTTTCTTGCTTTTCCCAGCTGCTGGGCTGCCTGCATTCCATGCTTTGTGACCTCCTTCTTCCATCTTCCTCGCCAACGCAGCAGGTTGAATTCTTCTCATGCTGCCACTGCCACCTCTCTGGTTCTATGTCCACAGCTGAGAAAATTTCTTCTCTTTCAAGACTCATGTGATTAGAGTGGCCCCACCCAGATTATCCAGGATAATCTCCCCATCTCAAGGTTGGTGACCTTAATCACATCTGCAAAGTCACCTTTGCCATGTAAGGTAATAAAATTCATAGTTCTGGGGATCTGAGTGTGGACATCTTTGAAGGCCATTTTTCTGTCTACCACAAGACTTAAAACAGATATTTTAAACAATCAATAGGACTTCCCTTTTAGCTGAATTGATGGCTCAGTAAGTCAATTTGATATGGAAATAGGGTAGAATAGGTGGAAGAAGATATTGAGATGAATTATTGGTGATTTGGGTAATTTTACCCCTTTTTAATCATTGTAAGACTTGTGAAGGTCTCTGTATGCCTGCTTGCTGACTTTAGAGAAACAGCCCTGTAGTCATGAAAGCAGTAATCTGAGTGTCTTGGGAGAGCTTTCAGATCTGGTATCAATAAGCCTTTCAAAAGCAGGCCTGATCTGTTTCTGAGTGTCCCCAGGGATGGACTTACTTTCCCACCTTCCCCAAGAACACTAGTGCCTCTCTTGTTGGCTCCCAGTTGCTAGGGTAGCAGAGAGGGCATTTTCCTCCCTCTTCTCTCCTTCCCCTTTACAAACCCCATCTCAATCAGTCTGATTTCCCAGATGGAGCAAATGGGGCCAGGGAACAAGATATGACAAATGATTGCCAAAGCGCAGTAGAAGATGGCTTTGGGATTGCACTGGAATTGGTAAATGGAGATCCTGGTGTCCACTGGGCAGGTGATTTGGGTGCTGGTGAAGGTTGTGGCAATCATTCTGAGCAGAATGTGCCTGTGAGAGCCTTTCTCTACTATTGGGGGTAATTCCAGGAGAAAGGATGCCTAGTTAAGACACTACCTTATATGATTTTGATCTCTTTATTTCTCAGTCTCATTGGTTGCACCTGATTTCCTCCATGACATTATACAACTATTGTATAATTTTTTCTGCTGGTAGCACATGATTTTTCCAAATTAAAAAAAAAGAAAAAGGTTATACTTTTCATCTATGTCTGTGTAAACAAACCCAGTAATTACTATAACTCAAATTGCTGCTGAAACTCTCCATATTTTAATGTGCACACTGTTGCACTTGTTACTAAACGTCTGCATATATACTGGGAAGCTAATCCTGAATTAGGAAACTGAAAAACTGATTAAAATAAAATTGGGCCAAGTCCATGATTTTTATATTCATAAGATTCAAATTTTCTGTGAGGAAATGTGCAATATGAATTGAATTATCTTCCAGAGTAATAACAACAACAACAAAAAGGAAACTTAAGCAATGGCAAAATATGGGTATCTGTGCAGGGAGATGTATGAATTCCACTTGTGGTTTCGGGTGATTGTGATTCCGCATTCTAGTACTTACTAGACTGCACAAACTCAATTCTCTTTAGTCCAAAGTGGGTATTATCCAGTTCTCCTATAGAAACGTTTTCTCAAATTTTAGAATTTTACCAAAATAATTTTTCCACTGAACTTTGAAGACAGCATTATTAATCTTCATAAGTGTTTTAATCACTTTCTTTCCTGATTGCCTTTAGGACAAAAGAGCAGTTGTAAATGTTCAAAAAAAGAAAAAAAGTCAGGAAGGTGAGAGTTCATTATTTTTGTGCCTATAGGCATAGGCTAGCTGAAACTGAGTATTAAGGAAATCATGTAGAAAATTCAAGTCTCTGCATTTTCTTTTAGTAAATTGTAATAATTGGACTACCCCTAACACACCTTTGTTTGTTCCCTCCAGGCCCACTCTCTGTCCCTTTACAGCTTGTTCTGTGTCCAGGCAGCTGACCTGTATGGGCATCACCAACGAGCTCCTTTGTCTTCTGGCTTCAATTGGGGTTAGGACAATGGAGAGCCCCAGCAGGAGACCAGAGGGAGAAGGGCGGGAAAGGTCAGGTGGGCGTTATACCTCTACTGAACACCACTGCTCTTGTCAAGTTGCCTTGTCTTCCAAGCTCTAGAAATGATGTTCTCCCCTTTTCTCTTCGGACCTGGCAAAGGGAACAGCATCACATTATTCCCAGCCTGTAGGTACTGGACTCTCCCCTGTGGTTTTGGGCTTCCATCTCTTGCCCACATCTTTATGAATAGTCCCTTTAGTAAACCCTCCTCAAGTTATCCTAATTTGACTGTGTTCTCTGTTTCCTACTGTGACCCACACAAAGACAGAATCTGGTTCATCCAGCCCTACTAATTCTGTATCTAAACAAATCTAAATTATTTTCCCATTCTGAGGCCACCATCATTTCTTACCAAGACTGGTTTTTTGTTTTGTTTTGTTTTTGTTTTTGTTTTTGTTTTGAGATGGAGGTCTTGTTCTGTCGCCAGGCTGGAGTGCAGTGATGCAATCTTGGCTTACTGCAACCTCTGCCTCCCGGGTTCAAGCCATTCTCTTGCTTCAGCCTCCCGAGTAGCTGGGACTACAGGCATGCAACACCACACCTGGCTAATTTTTGTATTTTTAGTAGAGATGGGGTTTCACCATGTTGTCCAGGATGGTTTCTATCTCCTGTCCTCGTGATCTGCCCACCTCGGCCTCCCAAAGTGCTGGGATTACAGGCGTAAGCCACCACACCCGGCTACCGGGACTGTTAACTAATCTCCCTGCTTTCACCATTTATGGCTTAAAATCTTCTAAAGGTTTCCCATCACACATATAATAAATCCCTAATTCCCTGTCATGGCCCAAGGCCCTGCATGATCAGACTGTTATTGTTCAACTTTCTCTTGAGTCACACTCCTTTCCTAGGTTCCAGAATAGCTCAAGTCCTCTCTTGCCTGGGGGCTTTTGCGCATAGTGTTCATTCTGTCTGGCCTGTTCTACTCACTGTTCTTCACATGGGTAGCACCATCAAAGACAAAAACTGAACAAGTAAGGAGATTGATTTTATTTTGGCTATTGCAATAGGGAAAAAACCCCAGATTTGAAGATTAGAGTATGTATTTTCTATTACTGCTGTAAAAAATTATCACAAAATTAGTGACTTAAAACAATAGAAATTGATTCCCTTACAGTTCTGGAGGCTAGAATTCCAAAATGAGTCTTCCGTGCCAAAAATCAAGGTGTCTCTGGTGCCGTATTGCCTCTGGAGAGATGCAGATTCTCTAAGGGAGAATCTGTTTTCTTGCTTTTTCCCATGTCTAGAGCTGCATTCCTTGGCTCATGGCCCCTTTATCTTCAAAACCAGCAGTGTAGCATCTTCTGTCTGACCCTGCTTCTGTCTGCTTCCATCACATGATTTTCTGCTTATAGTCAAATGTCCCTCAGCTTCCCCCTTACAAAGATACTTGTGCTTATGCATGTGGTGCTTAATACCTAGGTGATGGGTGGATAGGTGCAGTAAACCATCATGGCATGTGTTTACTTATGTAACAAACCTGCACATCCTGTACATGTATCCCAGAATTTAAAATAAAATAAAGTAAAATAAAATTTAAATTTAAAAAAATACTTGTGCTTTTATTTAGGACCTAGCCAGATAATCCAGGATGATTGCCTCATCTCAAGATCCTTAATCACATTTGCAAAAGCCCTTTTTCCATGTAAGGTAAAATTCAGATTTCAGGGATTAGGACCTGGATATCTTCAGGGGCCATGTTCAGCCTACTACAGTGTATCTAGCAGGATAGTTTTGTTTTAGATTTTTTCTGTCTGTTTGTTTGTTTTTTTGAGACAGAGTCTTACTCTGCCACTCAGGCTGGAGTGCAGTGGTGTGATCTCAGCTCACTGTAACCTCTGCCTCCTGGGTTCAAGCAATTCTCCTGCCTCAGCCCCCTGAGTAGCTAGGATTATAGGCACCCGCCACCATACCCGGCTTATTTTTTTGTATTTTTAGTAGAGGCTGGGTTTCACCATGTTGGCCAGGATGGTCTCAAACTCCTGACCTCAAGTGATCTGCCCACCTTGGCCTCCCAAAGTGCTGGGATTACAGGTGTGAGCCCCCACACCTGGCCTTGTCTTAGATTTTTATAGGGAAGAGTAGACAAGTTATAGGTGGAGTAAATTTAAAGTTGGGATTGTTTATTTCTGTGTCTAGTTAGTTTCATGAGGACAAACCTTATCTCAGCTAATCATCCATGAGACAAAGAATAAAGTTAGAAGGTGTCTGTCTGACCTTATCTGCAGGCTCAGTTTAAAGGGGAAAAGTCTGGGTTTGACCTTGTCACAGGTAAACAAAGGAATCATCTACAGTCTTGTAGGAATCATGAGAAAGAGTTGGCAGTGTCTTGTCTAAGTCATATAGGGAATGGTGGTTGATTTCAGTTAGCCATTTCTAGAACACAGAAAATTGGGGAGACTTCTTAATGATTGCTGTGTTCCAGGAGCACAGGGCTCCGGTAAAGTTCAACACTGTCAGCACCTTCTTATCCTTATGTGTTTTTCATAGACACCCTCACTGAGTACCCTAATAAAGTATTACTATTTCCATTATTCTCTGTCACACTGATACAGAACAGCTGGGCTCCTGGCTAACCACCACCCCCCCCCCCCCCCCCCCCGGCCTTCCCCACCCTTAAGCCTGGAACCACAGCCCTAAGTGAAAATAGCTGACCCTGTTTTTCCGCCCAAATGTTACTTTTTTGGCCTGCCACGCCCCTATCCTGTTGACATAAAAATACTTCAACTGGCAGAGCAACACAAGCAGCGGAGCGGTGGGGATACAAGCTGCTGAGCATCGAGACTATGGATAGATGTGGCTAACTTCAGACACTGCGGCTTCAGGGAAAGATCACCTTCTTCCCACACCCATCCCCTTTCCAATTCCTTATCCTGCTGAGAGCCACTTATATCGCCCAGTAAAATCCTCCGCATACACCAACCACCTTTCTATTCGTTCTTGTGGCCTGATTCTTCCTGGATGCCCGGGTACGGAGAGGGCAGGGGCTTGGATGCTGCTATAGGGCCTGCACAGAGCGTGCTCCTGCCAGAGAGGAGTAATGGGCCAGTTCCAGTGTTGGTCTTCAGTTGCTGCACTCACTTGCTCACAGGCTCTCTTTTGGGAGGAGTGGCCGACAGTGGGCTGAGTGAAAGGAGCCTCTCCAGTTCCCGCCCACAAAGGGCATCAAGGTCAACAGAGTTATCCTGTCTCAACACCTTCTCTTTATTTCCTTCACAGTATTTTTCACAATTTGTAATTATTATGTGTAACTTGTTTTCTTGTCTGTCTAAACCTTTAACTTTTTGAGGGCAGGGAATGTGGATGCCAATATCTTAAGAGCTCAGAACAGTGTATCTTTGTGTCTTTACAGCCTGACACATTTTTGTTGAATCAATTGACAAAAGAACTGACACCAGATGGCCAATCAACTCAAGAGAAAGTAAGTATAGTAGTGAACTAAATAAGGATAAAAATAACAGTGATTGAAAAAAGAGGCTGGGCGAGGTGGCTCACGCCTATAATCCCAGCAGTTTGGGAGGCTGAGGTGGGCAGATCACAAGGTCAGGAGATTGAGACCATCCTGACCAACATGGTGAAACCCTATCTCTACTAAAAATAAAAAAATTAGCTTGGCGTGGTGGTGTGTGCCTGTAATCCCAGCTACTCTGGAGGTTGAGGCAGGAGAATCGTTTGAACGGGAGTGCGAGGTTGCAGCGAGCCGAGATCGCACCATTGCATTCCAGCCTGGGCAACAGCGTGAGACTCCGTCTCAAAAAAAAAAAAAAAAAAAAAGAGTGAGGCTGGGTGCGGTGGCTCATGCCTGTAATCTTAGCACTTTGGGAGGCCAAGGTGGGCAGATAACTTGAGATTAGTTCAAGACAGCCTGGCCAACATGGTGAAACTCCATCTCTGCTAAAAATACAAAAATTAGCTGGGCATAGTGGCGCATGCCTGTAATCCCAGCTACTTGGAAGGCTGATGCATGAGAATTGCTTGAACCTGAGAGACAGAAGTTGCAGTGGGTTGAGACATGCCACTGCACTCCAGCCTGGGTGACAGAGCGAGACTCCATCTCAAAAAAAAAAAAAAAAAAGAGAGAGAGTCAGAAATCCCAGGCAGCAGGATAAGCATATTCAGAGCCCTGGAGAGTACAGAGTGTGTGTTGCGTCAGGGCATAGCTGGTGTGGAAGGGCCCTGAACAGGGCAGAATGCGGCTTCATAGTGAGTCAGAGACCAGACCCCAAAGGAGTTTCATACTTGCCATGTCCCCTCAGTGCCCTGTATTAATTCATTGTTCCAACAAATATCTGTTGAATGTGTTCCATGTGCCAGGCACTGGTCTAGACTTTGAGGATATGGCAGGCAACAGAACAGACAAAATAAGTCTGACAGCAGATAGAAGATGTGATTCAAATGAGTAGTGCCGAGAGTTAAGGAGAAAAGTAAAGCAGGGAGGGAGGTATGGGATTTAGACTTCTGATTTCAGAGAGGGAAGCCAGGGAAGGCCTCAGTGAGAACATGCTATTTGCTGAGTGTGGGGCTGGGGGCTGGGGGTTGTTTTACCTAACTTGAAGGAAGTGATATCTTGGGGACGGGCATTCCAGGCAGAGGACACAGCAGGCACTAAGGTCCCAGGGTGCAAACTCACCTGTAAGAAGGCCAGTGTGGTCTGAACAGTGACAGAGGAAGGCATACAGTTGTAGGAGTTGAAGTCACAGAAATAGGTGGATGGGGTGCAGGGGTAGGGCCTTGTAAGCTCTTGTAAGGACAGTGGCTTTTCCATGGACTGAAATGGGAAGCCATTAGAAGATTTTGGTAACAGGAATGGCAATCTCTAGTTTACTTGGCAGGATTGCTTGGGTTGCTATGAGGAAGAGGAGGAGTAAGGCCTGATGTGGAAAGACCTTTGAGAAGATGTTGAAATGAGGCAGAGGAGGAGTTAGGCCTGATGTGGAAAGACCCTTGAGAAGGCTCCTGCAGTGATCCAGGTGAGAAATGGTCCAGTGGCAACATGGGCCAGAGAGGCAGAAGTGGAGATGGTGACAAGTGAGTAGATTCTGGATATATTCTGAAGCCAATAGGATTTGCTGATAAATCAGATGTGTGTGTGAGAGTCAAAGATGACTCGAAGATTCATGGCAAGGATAGCATTGTCATGCATGGAGATGAAGGAACAGTGTTAAAGAGCACCTTTGGGAAGGAAGAGTAAGAGCTCACTTTTGGACACATTAAGTCAAAAGTGCACAAATAATACTTTTTTTTTTTAGTAGAATTCATTTTGTAAATGTATCTTTGAGCATTAGGAAATCATAGTATGTTGACCTGTTTCCAATGTGCATGTTGTGTTAGCAGCTGGAGTTGTTTAATATTTTTTTTTGTATTTGTTTTTGTTTTTTGTTTTTTGAGACAGAGTCTTGCTCTGTCACCCAGGCTGGAGCGCAGTGGCGCAATTACAACTTACTGCAAGCTCCGCCTCTAGGGCTCAAGGGATCCTTCCCACCTCAGCCTCCCAAGTAGCTGGGACTACAGGCATACACCACCACACCTGACTAATGTTTGTTATTATTATTATTTTTTTTTGTAGAGACAGGGTTTCACTCTGTTGCCCAGACTGTTCTCGAACTCCTGAGCTCAAGCTATCCTCCTGCCTCGGCTTCCCAAACTGCTGGGATTACAGATGTGAGCCACCGTGCTTGGCCAAACATCTTTAAATACCTGTTATTTCTTACTCCTCTGAACTTCTCACTTTCCCTGAGAATAATTTTACCACCTCTTTGTTGGGCAGAAGTGCAATAGGAACATCAGAAAGTGCAAGTACATAATAACAGAGAAGTCAGTCTCCTTTTCTTCATCTCTTGGGCATCCAAAAGAGCAGATGATCCAGATTTGAAAGTCTGGGAAAGCCATGCTGTGTGAGAACAGGGGCTTGCATGACAACAGAGGGTTGGGCTTGAGCCCCCAGGGTCTGCAGCAAAGTCTCACAGTTTGGCAGTTACTTATGCCTTTCTCTCAAAGTCAACTGCTGAGTTTTGTCCCAAACTACCCTCCGCTGCAATATATCTCCCAGGCTGAGGAGGAAATTAGTCTTCTTATCCCAGTTGTCATTGCTTGTCACCTTCTCTGAAGCAATGACATTCATGACCTGGTTCTTGGCCTCAACCTCTGAGAAGTTCTCCTTTCTGCATTCCTCATCTTGAATTACTTAACCTGAAAATATACTGTTTAAATCTTACACTGGAGCTCCATATACTCTGCTTAACTGCAGAAAGAGTCTGTCTATGTAAATTAATTTTCCAGATAACTGAAGCTTAGCCATCTTTTGATGCCAGCCATGTGGACGAGAATTTTTCTGAGGGTGAATTGCAGTGCAGATATCCTTGCTTTCTTAACCAGGATACATGGAACAAAATTGAGCTTTTCTGCCATTAGTCTGTCCTCTTACAAAGTAATGATGTCCTCAAGCTCTACTGGGGTGTGTAGAATCTGTTTCACGTTTTTGACCTCAGATTGCTGCAATTTTGTGCTCTATATTTCCTTTGTTAAAAGTTTTTCATGTTTTGCTGCATTATCCCTGGTGTCAGTTATGGCTAGTTACTGCTCATTTAACATTTTGTTGACTGAAAAACAATGTAACTAGAATTGTGTGCAGATGTTCTGTATGGAAACACCATTTTAGTACTTGAGGATCTCTGAGGTCTTTTTCAGGTTTAATTTATTTTTATGGTTCTAGATATCCCTCCAAATGAATATGATCTATTGTGCATGCACAGAGAGTGGAACTTTTTGGGGGACACTTCATGGACCATTTTTAACTTATCTAACTCCCAGCTTGGCTCTTCATAGCTGATATATATGATCTCTAGAAATGTGAGATAGCAATATTGAAGGCAGGATTCTAAGATGGCCTGTGTAATCTCCTCCTCTTGAGTCTGGGAGGGACCTGTGAGTATGGTGGGGTGCCCCTCTAATTATTAGCTTACTTTATAAGAAAGAGATGGAAATTTTTGCAGATATAATTAAAATCCTTAATCTGTTGACTTTAAGTTTGATCTTTTTTTAAATTTTTTTATTTTATTATTATTTTTTTTTGAGACGGAGTCTTGCTCCCGTTGGGCAGGCCGGAGTGCAGTAGAGCGATCTTGGCTCACTGCAACTTCTGCCTCCCGGGTTCAAGCAATTCTCTTGCCTCAGCCTCCCGAGTAGCTGGGATTACAGGCACGGGCCACCACACCCAGCTAATTTTTATATTTTTAGTAGAGATGGGGTTTTACCATCTTGGCCAGGCTGATCTCTAACTCCTGACCTCAGGTGATCCACCAGCCTCTGCCTCCCAAAGTGCTAGTATAACAGGTGTGAGCCACCATGCCCGGCCTTTAAGTTCAATCATAAGGGAGATTGACTAAAGTGGGCCTGACTTAATCAGGTAAGCCCTTTAACAGAGGGTCTAGAGTTTAAAGATTTCTCCCTGGTGGGCTTAAAGACGCAAGCTGCCGTGAGTTCTATAGCAGCAAGAAAATTAATACAGCTGCTAACCACCTGAGCTTGGAAGAGGATCCTGAACCTCAGAGGAGACTGTAGCCCTAGCTAAAATCTTGATTCCAGCATAGTAAGATCCTGAGCAAAGAACCCAGTTAAGATATGTCTGGCCAGCCATAGGGCTCACACCTGTAATCCCAGCACTGTGGGAGGCCAAGGCAGGAAGACTGTTTGAGGCCAGGAGTTCTAGACCAGCCTGGGCAACATAGCAAGACCTTGTCTCTACAAAAAATAAATAAAATAAAATAAAATAAAAGATATGCCTGTACTCTCGACCCATGGAAAGTGTGAAATAATAGATGGGTACTGTTTTAAACCATGAAGTTTGTGATAATTTATTATGCAGCAGTAGAAAATTAATACACATCCCACTTGGGTTTTGTGTTTAAAAGGATGAAAGAACATACTATACTCATAATGCATAGATTCACACAATTCAGTCACATTATAATAATTACCCTATCCTACTATGGATAATATCAATTCTGAGTTTTATTTGGCCCAGAAAATAAAACTCAGAACCTATTAAGATTATACTTGGCTGAGTATGGTGGCTGCTGCCTGTAATCCCAGCATTTGGGGAGGCTGAGGTGGGAGGATTGCTTAAATGCAGCAGTTTGTGACCTGCCTGGGCAACAAAGCGAGACCCTATCTATAGAAAAAGGAATAATAAAAAGAAAAAATAGTTCAGCATGGTGGCTTGCACCTGTAGTCCCAGCCACCTGGGAGGCTGAGGTGGGAGGATCACTTGAGCCCAGGAGTTCAGAGGCTTCAGTGAGCTATGACTGCGACACTGCACTCCAGCCTGGGCAACACAGACTCTGTCTCTAGACAAAACAAAACAAAACAAAACACAGCACAAGATTATACTTGTCTATTCCTGAGTTTCAGAAAGTAAAATATGCAATATGAACCTACTGACCTAAATAATGTCTGCAGGGCTATAGTGGTAAATCTGATGCAATATTTCTCTATCACTTTCTCCACCCAAGAAAGAAGCATATATATATTTTAAAAGATCTCATGTTTAAAAAAAAAACAAACTAAAAACCTAAGCTTATCAGTAGGTATGTGATGGGGTCAACTTTTTCTTTTTACAGTGACATTTTAGTTGCTCACTTATTTTACAAATAAGCACAACACAATAATGATGGTATAATATATTTTTGAGTGTTAGAAATTTATTATATATGACCTTCACAATATATGTCAGATCAAACATGAGTTAATCATTAAATACAGTCTGGCAGACAAGTAGCTTGTTTATGGATTTAATTATTTAAATGTTAGTTTTGAGTAGTTATTATTGTATATAGTAAAAATGAAATCTCTTACTTGTCCTTCATTCAGTTTTCTTCTCCAAAGTCAACCCTAATTGGTTTCTTATGCATTCTTCTAGAGGTACACTATGCACTTACAAATAAATATTCAAAAAATATGAATAAGTAAATGGTAACTAATGCTCACTAAATTGGATTAAATTAACTGATTTCCTAGCAATAAGATATATCTGTATTCCTAGAATACCATATTCCTGATTATAGTGGAATATTGTTTGAATACATTGGTAAAATTGAGTTGCTGGTATTCTATTTTGGATTTTCCTATGTTTATTCATACAAGAAATTGACTTGTATCCTATTTTTGTGGTCTGTCATATTTTGGTATCAAGTTTATGCTAGTTTTGCAAAATAACTGAGAAAGGGAAAGACAATGTTTTATCTTGTTCTGTTCAGCAATAGCTTAAATAGAATGGTAATTATATTTTCTTTGAAAATTTAAAAGAAGTCACCTAGAAAAAATCCTTTGGGTTGAAACTTTTTTGAGCTAAATCTTTGACAATCTTTGTGTTTTATCCTGAAGTATTAGACTTTATCAGGTATTCTATTTCCTTTTGAGTTAATTTGAGTAGTTTATATTTTACTACAAATAGATATGTTTATTGTAATTAAAAATTTACCATACTAGAGTTTTAAAGGACATTCTTTCCCAAAGTTGAACCCAAAGTCCCTTGCTTATTTGTAAATGTGTATATTTATATTTTATCTATTCTTCTAAAACTAAAAAGAAGTTTTTTTATTTGATGTTATTCCTTTTTTTTTTTAGCAACAGCAACAAACAACAGTTGAGTTTGTCATTTAAACTGTTACTGTCTTTATTGAAAATAATAATGTCTACGCTTAAGTATTTACCATAAAGTGCGGAGCCCAGTACTGTGCTCATCTATTGACCCACATTATCTCATCTGTTTGCAACAACCCTAAGAGGTGCATTCTCTTAATTCCCGTTTTACATAGGAGAAGACTGATTCTTAAGGACGCCAACTAACGACCCCTCTTCTAGAGAGTGGGGAAACTGAGATTCAGCTCCCAGCTCTTTGTCTCCTAGGCTTGAGCTCTTCATCTTACTATGCTGCTTTTTCCCTCAATTTCTTTTTCATGCTTTCCTTTGATTACTTTGTGCTGTTTTTAATTCTTGAGTTTAATGTTAACTTCCATTTTTCTTATTTATTAATAAAGCCATTTATGGCTACATATTTGCCTCCAACTCCTGCTTTTTTATCATATGTTTTGCTATGTGGAATTCTCCATGTCATTTTTACCAAAGAGTCTAAAGCTGCATTTTCTACTTCTTTTTGACCTGAGTTATTTAGGAGAATTTTCTTTTTCCAGTAAGTAAGGTTTTTTATATTGTTGTTTATATATTTGTAATGTCAGTTTTATTGTGTTGTGATAAAAGTGTTATATTTACTATTTCTACATTTTGGAATTTACTGAGTTTTTATTTGCTATTAACATAGAATTTGTTTTCATAAATATTCAATAGATTTTTAAAAGTTGATGTATTTTCTGTGGGTGGGCACTATTGTACCTATTCAATTTTTTTTAATGTTGTTTGAATTCTTCCTATACTTGATTTGTCAAAGATTGTCATAAGGGTGAACTGTTTCCTAAGAAAATTGACTTTCTGGCTGGGTGCAGTGGCTCACGCCTGTAATCCCGGCACTTTGGGAGGCCGAGGAGGGTGAATCATCTGAGGTTAGGAGTTCAAGAACAGCCTGGACAACATGGTGAAACTCTGTCTCTACTAAAAACACAAAAGTTAGCCGAGCTGTCGGCACATGCTTATAATTCCAGCTATTCAGGAGACTGAGGCAGGAGACTCACTTGATCCCGGGAGGCAGAGCTTGCAGTAGGCAGAAATTGTGCCACTGCACTCCAGCCTGGGCAACAAGAGTGAAACTCCATCTTAAAAAAAAAAAAAAAAAAAATCAAAAATTGGCTTTCTGGGACTGTCTTTTTGTTTCCAACAATTTTTATATTATTTACGTCAATACTATGCTATTTGTTCACAGAATGCTGCATTATTATTATAGCTACATTGTGGCTATATATATTTTATAAATATAAAATGATACTCTCCTGTCATTCCTAATTCTTTTAGTCTTAAACTTTGAAGTTAATATTGTCAACTCTGTTCCTTTTGCTTAAATGTTTGTATATATTTTTGTTTATTCTTTTGCTTTTAGCCTTTTTTTTTCACTTCCACTTGTGGATTTTTAGCCTTTTTATATTTAATTCTGAATATAATGCTTGCAGATAGAAAAGAGTTTGATTTTTTCATTAAATTTGAGAGTCATTTTGTTAATAAGAACGATGAACACATTTGTGTTTTCTATTTGTTTCTTGCATGTTTGATTTTTCTTCTATTGTAGGATTCTATTATTGTATAATTTCTCTCTTTTTTAAGTAATTTTTTTTACTTTTCTCTTTTGGATTATTTTTAATGTTTTTATGCTCTTTATGTATTGGGATTTACACACAATGTTGTTGTTTTCTTTTCTGATGCCTCTGCCAAAGGCATCCATGAGATGCTGCATAGCAATGCCCACCGAGCATACCATGCAACCTCTCAGGGAAGCTGTTCTGAATACTTGCAGTATCCAACACAATGGGTCCTAAGGAAGGTGCTCCACCCTGTCCTACTGCCTATTCTCACTTCCAGCTTCAAATTGCGGGGAGGGATTATTGGAATTCTCCCAGGGTCTCCTGTAATTATTCCCTAAGATTTTTTTTTCCCCAGGAGCATTGATTGTAAGCTGATCTTTGATTGCTTCCATCAGTCTCCACCCATGTAAACTATAGCATGATTTTATTTCTAAAAAAATTACCATGTGAATGGCATCCTTTCTTAGTTTTCTGCTGTGATGCAGATTTTCTTCTGTTTTTTAAAAATTTTATTTTATTTTTTTTGAGACAAAGTTTCACTCTGTTGCCCAGGCTGGAGTGCAGTGGCGTGATCTCGGCCGTTTCAGGGGAGACCTGATACGCATTGAGAAAGATAATTAGAAAGGCCGGGCGCAGTGGCTCACACTTGTAATCCCAGCACTTTGGGAGGCCAAGGCGAGCAGATCACCTGAGGTCAGGAGTTCGAGACCAGCCTGGCCAATATGGCAAACCCCCTCTCTACTAAAAATACAAAAATTAGCCAGGTGCCTCTAATCACAGCTACTCAGGAGGCTGAGGCATGAGAATTGCTTGAACCTGGGAGGTGGAGGTTTCAGGGACCCGAGATTGTGCCATGGCACTCCAGCCTGGGTGACAAAGTGAGACTCCATGTCAAAAAAAAAAAAAAAAAGAGAGAGAAAGAGAATTAGATGCCATTCCTCCAGTATATGTGTGTGTTTTTTACAAAAGTCTGGTCAATCTGCATTTAGGGTATCTGCAGGACACCTAGAGAGAAACATCAAGACAATTAGTGTTTAAATATATGGATCTGAGACTTAGAAGAGATCTGAGTTAAAAATGTAAATTCAGGAGACACCAACATGTAGTGGAAATCAAATCATGGAAATGGGAGGGACTGCCCTCAAAGTAGTACTTCCAAAATCTTACAGATCATCAGAACATACAGGTCCCTCAGTCCTACTCCCAGAGATTCTAATTTACCAGGGTTATGGTGGTCCCCAAGAATTTATACTCTCTTTTTAAAGTTTCCATCGATGGCCTGGTATGGTGACTCATGCTTGCAATCCCAGCACTTTGGAAGGCCAAGGCAGGAGGATTGCTTGAGGCCAGGAGTTCAAGAGCAGCTTGGGCAATATAGTGAGCTCCTGTCTCTACAAAAAAATTTTAAAAGGTTAGCCAGGTGTGGTGGCGTATGAATGTAGTCCTAGCTATTCAGGAAGTAGAGGTGAGAGAATTGTTTGAACCCAGGAGTTTGAGATTATGGCGAGCTATAATTGCACCACTACACTCCATCCTGGGTGAGACAGCCAGACTTTGTCTCTAAATAATAATAATAATTATAATAAATAAAACTTCCATTGAAATATTTCTAAAATTGAGTGTTAAGTGAAAAACTCATAGGACAATGCTCCCAGTATGGCACTATCTATGAAAGAAATTTTATGTCTATGAATATGTCTATGTTTGTGGGGATGGGAGCAGAGACAGCAACTGAAAAAGTGATGTTGAAGTCATGGTGAGGAAAGGGTGGGGACGCTGTTGAGAAACATGCACAAAGTGAGGAGACAGAGACAGTTGGACACCAATGCACATGACTGTGGAATGTTCTTCTTGCTCAGAAACCTGAGTGTAGACATGGAGATGATGGGTGGCTGGATCAATAGAGTTGGGTGAAGTAAAGGACAACAGAGGGGCACCAAGGGCCGGACAAATCTGCTGCTGTGTGACTATAGCCCCTATCCTTTTAACTTTCTGCCCTCCGAATTTATTCCCAATACAGTTGCTCTTGACCTCAAGATCTCTAGTACCTTAGAGCCACCCAACCCTTAACCTGGAATCCAAGGGCTATACTCAGCCATCTTCTTGCTACTAGCCCTCAGGAAATTCAGTAACTCGGTTTCTACTACTTTATATGGTCCCTTCGGTACTACCCAGACGTTGTTTAATGAAGAGCTTGTTGCCCTAACAGCTAGGAGTGCTGTCAGCACATAGACTTTCCCTGCCAGGCCCTTGGGGGATTGCCTCTGCTGCACAGAGCTGCCCCATGCACCCCCCTGCCCCAGAGGTCACACCCCTTCCCAGGCAGCCCCCATGCAATAACTGATAAAAGCAGAGTACAAAAGCCTGGCCCTCTCTGCCCTGCTTGGGATGACTCTCTGTAGGGTCAGCAGAGGCTGTCGTTGGGCCTGCGTCCCAGCTCACTGCTTACCTCTATGTTTGCTGTTTCTTCCCCTCCTTCCCTCAGGTGTTGATCCCTAGGGGATCATGCTAAACTTTGTCTCAGAGTCTGTTTCCCAAGGAACCCAACTTGCAGCAGCCGGGAAAGAAACAAGAGCCAGAATGTCCTGTTAAAGAAGTCATATTACCTCTCACCTTTCCCAGAGACCCTCAAGTATTTCAGAGAAGTGTCAGGCCCACATGAAGCTGAGTTTAGGCATTTGGATTTCAGGTCCATAGTGCTCAAGAGAAAGGGTTTTATCAAGGGCAGAGTTAAGCACAGTGGCCCTGGATTTGGGATAGGAATATCCAGCTGCCTAAGCTTTGCTGATGGTCTCCCTTATTTTCTGGTCATCCTTCTGAGCAGAGAGGCTGGGTTAGGAAGTCCTGATCTTGAATCCTAGCTTTAAGCAGCTGCAGATGAGGCCACTGATTGAAATCTTCAGGCTCACATCTGATACACCATTGCACCACAATTTTAGTGACTGAAAGTAAAAACATGACCTAGGCCAAAGCAATTGAATTTGAGTGCTTTTATTTCAGGTTCATATTTTCCCATATATGCTTTCAGTTAGAATGAACAGTCAAAACATGTCAAGGAGAAAAATCAAGCCATTCATCAGAAAAACAATATTTTCATTGGTTTGTCAATGTGATTAAGTATTATAGGTATACTAACAAAAATGAAAAAAATCAGTATCTGTATATTCCAAATTTTACAAGTTTTTCAACTTCACATGTTAATTATTCTTTTAAATCCATACAATCACTATAGAAAGTAACTAAATATATGATTCAGGATATATTTCTTAATAATGGTTTGAAAATTTGTGGCACTTAGTTTTCAAGTAGTCATCTATAAAGATTTCATCTGTACTAACCATTTAATTAGAAAAAAATTTGCAAAGTAATGCCGTGATGGAAATTTCAAAATATTTGATAGGGAGTACAATTAAAGTTTATATGTTGAGAATAGAATATATTTCATTTTATTGGAGTATATGGTGTCTTCTAATCTAGTTAATATACTTTTCAGGCAGCAGCAAATTTAAGCCATATGTTATCAATGATTGCTCAGATCACTTGAAGTATATAATCTGTTACATTAAATAACCTTATTTAGGTAACTGCTTTGAATATTTTGTAGACTCAACTACTTCTTAAAGTTTTGAGTTATTGATTTTTAAATCTGCTTTGTGGGTATAAGCCTCTGAGGGGGCCAAGCATAATTATGTTCCCCAGCCTATTGGTCTTTTCCTTTGATAACCACCCGTGGTTACTATGCCAGCCTGTCAGTAAGCATTTATTGAGATCCTGCTGTGGGGCTGAGACCTATACCAGGGCTGAGAAGCAAACACTCAAAACAAAAAATTAAGAAACAAAAGATTAAGTTTGTCTGCAGAAGTTTACAATCACATTGGTGGTTTTCATGAGCATAAGCCAACATGAGTTTCCTTGATTTTCTCGTTTATCAACAGCAGTGACAAAAATGTTTTTCTAGGAATAACATTGGCTTTGACAACCCCTTAAGCTGAGAAGAGAAAAAAAAGCTCACATTAACTGATAAAAATTATGCAATGTATGTAGAATCTGGTAGGATCATCTCCAGAGGTTTGCATATCCATAGATCAGATTTACAACATAAAGTACTGGAACATGTTTCTTAATTATGCATTACATTAAGTTAAAATGTATTCCAATCTTTCATGTTTTAAGAGTAAAATGTCAAGACATTTTTGTGATTTCCTCTAACTAGTAAGACAGGTGGGAGGTTCTTTGTGAGGATTTCCAACCAAGCCATATACAACAAATCCGATATGGATCCCTTTCTTGCCACGGGAAGGCTCCTAATGACATGAAGGAAAAATTTAAAAATGAAAGTGAAAATTACTATAGGTAGTAACGGCACTAGTATTTCTGAGCTATTTAATAACTGGCAGCCTTAACTTTTACCCCACCCCAAGATGAAAGCGCCGAAATTATTTTTATTGTAGATAGCAAACTGATGTATTTTTCAGGTAATACTATCTATAAATCAGAAAAACAGACTTAGGTATTGTAAAGACAAAACAAAAATGTACATTTTCAGTTTCCTTTAAATAGGGAATTTGATCAGCTAATACCTACCCCCCTTTTTGGTGTAAATGATTTTTCAAATAATTTAAATATCTTATATTTGGGGAAAACCTCAGAAACCATCTATCGGAACCCTACCACCCAATCCAGCAGACCATTCTACAATGCCTTTGATGGATAGTTTTCCAGTCTACACTACGTGAAGATATATTTATCTTTATACATAGGAGTCAATTCATGAGGTATAAATGTGAAGTCATTAGAGATTTTCTTGTTTAAATACCAACCTTTAAGTAAACAAACATACATTTTCAGTAGATGCAACCCTAACATTTGTAAGGCTAGAGCATAAAGCGTGAAAATGGAAATGGCTCTGCCTTTTTCTCCTACCCTGGCCTCTTCCTACAGTACAGGGAGCCTCATGAACCTGCCATGGGCACAGTGGCTCAGGGACATCCACTCAGGGAAGGGGCCCGTGAGCTGTGGTCGCTGACTTGTGGCTGTTAGGCAGAGAAATCCAGGGTCTCAGATTCCTGGAGCGTGGTCTTACTAGATGGGCACATGCCTCTTCATAAGGCATGGTGGACAGCAAGTCCAAGTGAGGCTCTCTGATGCTCGTGGGCCTGAGGGGTCAAGGTCTCAGAGTGGCACTTACCTTCCTTCACTGTCTAAGAATCCCACGTGTTCCCCCCCCCCAAAAAAACACAAAAACAAAACAAAATTCCCACCTGAAGAGTCCCAAGCTTTTAAATGGATTAACCCATTAACCCTAAGATTTATTTCTAATGTTCTTCAATGCTTGCAATGATACTTACAGGACAATGAGATTAGCAGCTCTGGAGTGCTCCTGTAAGAGTTCATTCAGTCGAACTTGGCGGTAACTCTGTGGGCAACATTCAGATTTGTTGAGTACCGTTCTACCAGAATTATGAATGAGAATTTATTTTCTTAAATCATGAACAAGCAGAAAATCTCATCTTAAAAAATGTGTAAAAATTACAATTATTTTTTCAGGCTTAGAAACTTATGGTGTTTTAAAACCTCATGAGAAATTTTAGAAATATGAAGAATAAGACACAGTACAAAGATTTTCATTGTGCTATAGTGGCTTATTAAATTCTAGGGAGAGGGGAAGCAAACAACATAGATAACACTAAAAAGAAGGTGTTTTCTCCTACCCTGGCCTCTTCCTACACTACAAGGAGCCTCATGAACCTGCCATGGGCACAGTGGCATATGCCCATGCCCACGCACAGTGGAATGGCCAGTTTGAGGCAATAGGTTTTCTGTTAAAAAAGAAGCCGATTGAATCTTGATACCAATTTGATACTCTAAGAACATAAATTATATTCTAGTCTGCCTTTCTTTAAGCTCTCTGAATATTCTGTAAGCAGAGGGGGCTTTCAATTAAAAAGCCACCAAAAGACTCACTTGGAAAAATAACCACTTTGCAGTGATGAGAGTAATATTTTTTACTGTATTTCACTGGTTCAGAAACCAAGGCTCAGATGCATGATTTGCTCAATTATATGAAAAAACTTGGTCAGAACCTGGCAGTTTGTTACACACAGACTTTATAATTCTAGTTCAGTCTCTTTTTTTTCACTAAATCTAAAAGGCTTTTAGCGTTTCTTGCTCGAATTTTTTCAAATTCAGCTCCTAATGTGGTTTATGTAGGGCATGGGGCAGTCAGTCCAAGCGAGGCTCTCTGAAGCTCGTGGGCCCCAGGGGTCAGGGTCTCAGGGTGGCCCTTATCTTCCTTCACTGTCCAAAATCCCACATGTTCCAGAAAACAAAATCCTACCTGAAGAGTTATGAGCTTTTAAATTGATTAACCCATTTATCCTAAGATTTCTCTCTCTCTCTTTTTTTTTTTTTAACAGGGTTTCACTCCTATCATCCAGACTAGAGTACAGTGGCACGAGCTCAGCTCACCTCTGCCCCCTGGGCTCAAGTGATCCTCCTGCCTTCGCCTCCCAAGTAGCTGGGACCACACACACGCTACCTCACCAGGCTAATTTTTGTATTTTTTTGTAGAGGTGGGGTTTTGCTCTGTTAACCAAGCTGGCCCTGAACTCCTGGGCTCAAGCAGTCCTCCTGCCTTAGCCTCCCAAAATTCTGGGATTACAGGTGTGAGCCACTGCACCCGGCCCTAAGATTTCTTTCTAACATTTGTAAATGCCTGCAATTATACTTAAAGTACATTGAGATTAGCAGCGCTTGAGTGCTCCTGTGAAAACACTCAAGATTTTGTAGTTTAGAAGTTCTTGTGGTCCCTTTTCATTTCCGTCCAATCCAGGTGTCAATTCTTCTACCTAGTTGTTGACCCCCTGCCCTTCGCATTATTCTCATTATCACCAACTTCATTTGGCTCAGGACAGAAGGCACAGATGGGAGCATCTTACTGGGCTTTCTAGAAAGGCTCACCATTTTACATCCATCTTACAATGTGTGCTGGATCCAGCTTCCATATTCATTGTTCCAGTCACATCATATGTTTCCTCAGATGCCTTTATAAGTTTTTCATAGCCATCTCTTCATCAGGTTAAAAGTATTTCTTATCGTGTTAAATTGTGAGTCAATCTAACTTTATCAACTTTGCACACATATTGACTCAAATTATTTTAGGCTGATGAGTCTGTCTCCTGCTCTTTAAAATTAAATTTGAAAGGAGACTTCACAATATGTACCAATAACCTATTTTTTAACTTTTAAAATATAATTAACCTTATGGGAAAAAAATGAAACAGTTTTCTAAATAATCGTATCCAGTAAATGATTGAAAAGCACTTGAAAAATGCAGAAAGCTTGGATCTTGAATAATGACATTTGATAATAAATATATTGCTTCTTTGTCTTTAAATCAACTACTGTTTCCTTTTTCAGCTAGTTAGACAGCAAAAAAATTAAGAAAGACAAATCCTTACCTTTTCCTTGACTGCTTCCAGTTCTGCATCTGTAATTTTCCACGGAGTTTCTCTTTTTAATTTCTCAGCAGTTGTTAAATCTTTGCAGCTTTCATGGAGACGATATGGTTCAATCATCTCTTCAAAGACTTTCCAGCTAAAATTTGAATTATAAAGGAGGCCTCACAGTGGGAAACTAACTCATTATTTCACAGATACTCCAGGTATGACTGGCTCTGCTGGCTGTGGAATCAGAGCTGAATATCATGCAAATCTTTTAAGAATTATCTTCGCAGGGAATTTACTGTGAGTAAAACCATGGCTACAGTACTCCCTCCCTACCCCAGAAAAGGCCTTAGAGTGTTCGAGGCCTTGTTAGTCTATTAGGTATTAGATCTTCAATGTTAACACACATACGCATACATACTTACAATATTAACACATATACACATAGGTAGTAATTGTTCTGCAAAGACATTTTCTGCATAGTGTAGTCGAAGACATAGTTGTAATGTAGATACTTTACCACACAAATGAGTTTCCACCTGCTTATTGTACAGACTCTATGGGAGACATTTATCAATTAATGTAGGAAATGGATATGGCTACCCTCACCCTTAGTCCACATGGCAACTCCCACTCATGGCAGGAGGCCGCGGGCAGGTAGGAGAACAGCAAGGGCTCCCACAAGTTTAATGATTGTAGAACAATTTGGACGTTTTCTGCAAATAATGCTCCCCTTGTCCTTTTGTTGTTTGACGTTGCTGTCTGAGATTTTCAAATGAGTATTATTCAGGTTCATGTTAGGAGAAAGAACAAAAATCAATAATGTTTTAATGCCTAAAAATCTGAGGCTATGTTAGAACATTTAAAAAGAAATCGCTGAGGAGAAAACTAGCAGCTAAGAGCTATAGAACATTTTAAAAATTACTTATAAGAACCTCATAAGATTTATTTTTAAAAACAATGACACAAAGTAAAAGTTATAATTTATGGCGGTAGTTGTCTCCAGTATGCTACTTTAAGATGATCTCAAGTATGAAAAATTTCTTTGGTTTTATATAATGTAGCTTAGTTATAATTTAGTAATTTTGGAATTAATAATAATTAGAATTGATATGCTGTTAAGTCAAGAAATGAAAATATGAAGTAATGAGTTCAATTATCTCACCAACTGGCCTGATTTAGGATTTGCAGATAAAAGTGCAGAGATTACAAAGGAGCAGGATTGTCCCTACTAGTGAGCCTTTGTTAAGAGACTGAAAAGATACTTAATGCATTAGGCTTCTATTGCATTAACTTATTTAGAAAGGTAGGCAAAGACGGGGAAAGAATAAGACTGATAGGCCCTATTATTCTTTCAACTTTTATTTCCTATTTCAACAGTGTCGTGCCTTTAGAGACCTCTAGGAGTGGTCATTACTATGGAAAGGTGCTGGCTTTGGAGAGTAGGGTCTGGGTTCTCGCTCCAGCTCTTGCATTGTCCTCCTTGACCTGGATATTCTAGGCTATAAAAGGGGAGTAACAATGGCTGCTAGAAGGGGAGTAAAAATGGCTGCTAGAAACTGGCTTGAGAGTCACTGTGAGGATTTGGGTGACAGTGCTCTGAAAAGCATGCAGTGCCTTGGAAAAGCAAGATATTCACTTTACTCAGCAGCCACAGGGTTGAGGTTAGCAATGGAGAGGCTTTCTGTTTAAGCTCTTCGTATGCTTATTTTGATCAGGATGAGAGTTTCTTTGCAGCTCAGCCCAAATCCTTGTTAGAAAGCACAGTACAAAAATAGTTTCCTAAGAAATAGAAGGTGGAGTAGAGGTTGCTGGTTGTCTCCCCAGTATCCGTACTGTGTTTTCCTCATTGTACTTTCAGTGGGAATGACTCCATGCCAGTGTGAGCCAATCAGCACAACTCTATGTCTTCTTCCAGAGTAATTGGCCAGGTGGGCACATAACACAGGTAAACTTGAACCAATAAGCACCCACAACTATGCTGACCACAGTAATGTCTCAGTGGCTTAGGTTAGTGAAACCTGAAAGGAGCCCTGGACCCTGAGCTCAGTAATTTGGGAAGAGACAAACTTTCCCTCCTACGGAACATACATGAGCGAGTAGATAGTCCTGGTTGCAATTGACAGTCATCTTGTTTTTATAAGTGAAATCAACTTTGATAGATGATTTTATTAAAAAAAAGTAAAGTAGGGAGACTGAAAGAGAATCAGTCCTTGATTACAAAATTAACCTAGATCAAGCTTACCCTGAAATCCAAAATATGATTTTATTTTTAAGGTATATGTGAAAGTAATTCCTATTGTCTAAATCACTGTGACTTAAGTTTTCTTTTACTTGCAATTGAAACATGCTAAGTGACACAGGGGGTGATAACGGGGCTGTATTTGCCCATTTTTGTCTTTGAACTCTTACTGCTCCTTCTCTGTGTTCATCTTTGATTGGTCTATCCTTTGGATCATCTCTGAGCTGGCCATTTTTCATTCTCTTTGCTAGAGGATCCTGACGTAGCTCAAGATTTCTATTTTGAATCTCATTAAATCTGATTTTTTTCCTTATAAGTACTTTTAATTGACTATAGAATAAGCCAAGTGTTACATGCTATTAAATATAAATAAGAATTCAATTTTTAAAATTAACTGCTGCCTTCCTCATCCTTCTTCCTCATAATAAAGTTTAAAAATTTTTAAATTGCATAATATTTTCCCCCTAAGTCCACATAAAATTTCTTCTCTCAAAGTAATGTACCAATTGTTTCTGGGACTACTCTAGCATCTTTAAACTAAATTACCTACTTAATTGCTTCTAGTTTCTCTTTGATTTCCACATAAAGATTGTTGTCTTTTTGTCCTATGACTTTTAATTCAGTCTATACAATAAAAAATAGAATTTAAGCACAAGAGCTTTTCAGTTTCTCCTGGGTCAATTATTTTCTCATTAACTTTGCTTTTGTACTCCCTTTCACCCTTGCCCTACCATGTTTATAGATAATGTTTCTATGATAAAATTCCTCCATCAAGACTTACTGATGTTTTATGGGTAGTCAAAAGATTTATTAAAGGCAATTTGAGGGCATTTAAAATTAGCCTCCAACATGGAAATCATTGACAAACTATTTTTGACATTGTGTATCACCCGGCAACCAAGAAAGAATACTGAGTGATCAGGGGATAGTTGTTAACAGTAGGTAAGGGCTGCCCGGCCAAGGTCCAAGTGGGAGCTGAGATAGAGCCAGTGTTCTATTCTCTAAGCCTTAGCCCCTGGGTCTGGGGCTGCATCAGCCCAGAGGAAGAGTTCTCTTTCTCTGATTAGACCATCCAGAGGAGTTGCCTTAATTAAGGTATTACAAATGTGCCAGACGCGCTACTAGTGGCCATCCGTGAGATTTATTGAATGACCATACTGTCTTCTACATTAGGGTTACTTTCAGGTATTGGAACAGCCATTGCCAACATCAGATATGGACTGTTTTATAAGGTAATATGGCATCACTATGGTAGGAGGCTGAAGAGAGGAGGATGGCTCTTCCAGCACACTCCTGGTGGCCTCCTGTTTCGTCAGCAGGGTATATATTGGCCACAAGGATTCTTTTATTTCAGTAAGAATGGATTTTTTTTTCCCTGCATTTTCCTTAATACCTTGAAACAACAGAGAGAAAATCTCCAAAATTTTGAAAACTAATTTATTTCCTGACAAAAAAATTAATTCTCTTTATTCCAGGATAATGAGGACATGTGACAAATACCAAATTAACATGGTGGACATCAGAAGAGGGCATCTTGGGACAAAGGTCAGAGTAGTAAGAAGAAAAGTGTCCAGACTATGAAAAGTATTCAAAGAATAAAGAGGCTTGGTTAATGGAAGAGGTACATCAGCCTCCTCAGCAACAGGACAGAAAGGATGGCTATGCAGGGTGGTGACCATGGCAGCTGGATAGAGACTATTATGAAAGAAGGGGAAGGAAACAAGGGCTTGGGTTGAGAAAACCAGATTGACAAGTAAAGAGACAAAGAAATATAGGGACAAATTAATCAGCAAACATTGATAATGCTTAGCTAAGGATAAGACCAACAACAGCAAGGAGAATTTGGCTACAAGAAGTGGGTGAGGCCAGGTGTGGTGGCTCATGCCTGTAATTCCAGCACTTTGGGAAGCCAAGGTGGCAGGATCAATTAAGCCCAGGGGTTTGAGACCAGTCAGGGCAACATAGTGAGACTTTTCTTTACAAAAAAAAAAAAAAAAGCTGGGTATAGGGGCTCATGCCTGTAGACCCAGCTACTCAAGAGGCTGAGGCAGGAGGATCTCTTGAGCCCAGGAGTTAGAGGCTGCAATGAGCTATGATTGTACCACCTGCAACCTAGCCTAGACGACAGAGTGAGACCCTGTCTTAAAAATAAATAAATAAATAAATAAATAAATAAATAAATAAATAAATAAATAAAATAAAAAGAAGTGGGTGGATAATTCATGCCCAGAATTAAGCTAGGGCTTATAGGAAATCCTAAGTCAGTAGAAGACACAGTGACTACCCACTAGACAACAGAAAATGGCCCTATCTTGCAGAGCACTGGCCAGCTATGCCCTATTGCTAAGTGGCATGTACTAAGGAATTGTTGGACTTGCTGTTGTGAAAGATGATGTATTTCTACCAATTAGAGCCATATGATGAGCTTGTTTGATTATATCACTGCAAATGCCAAAATGCAATGACATAGAGAATGGAAGTTCTTTGAATAAAAAGTGGAAGGCTACCAGAGATTATTGTATGACAACCCAGTTCATATCAGAATGTTAATTCCATTTATCAATGAAAATTATATGTTCTTAATTTTTCTTATGTATTTACAACGGTAGAAATATAAAAATGTAAGGCAGTAGAGTATGATGTAAAGAAATATCACAAAGTAATAATCAGTTTAACACTGTCGATTATAGCTTTCTGATCACAGTTAATGTATTTTTCTTTTCTTCTTCTTCTTTTTTTTTTTTTTTTGAGATGTAGTCTTGCTCTGTCGCCCAGGCTGAGGTGCAGTGGTGCGATCTCGGCTTACTGCAACCTCTGTCTCCCAGGTCCAAGCGATTCTCCTGCCTCAGCTTCCAGAGTAGTTGGGACTACAGGCACCCACCACCATACCTGGCTAATTTTTGAATTTTTAGTACAGACGGGGTTTCACCGTGTTGGTCAGGCTGATCTCAAACTCCTCACTTCAGCTGATCTGCTGCCTCAGCCTCCCAAAGTGCTGGGATTACAGGCGTGAGTCACAGTGCTTGGCTCCTTTTTCTTTTTTTCTTTTTCTTTTTTTTTTTTTTTTGAGATAGGGTCTCACTCTGTCACCCAGGCTGCAGTGCAGTGGGGTGATCATGGCTCACTGCAGCCTTGACTTTCCAGGTTCACATGATCTCCTGCCTCAGCCTCCTGAGTATCTAGGACTACAGGCATACACCACGAAGCCTGGCAAATTTTTGCTATTTTTTGGGGTCTTGCTATGTTGCCTAGGCTGCTCTGGAACTCCTGGGCTCAAGCGATCCTCCCATCTTGGCCTCTCAAAGTGCTGAGGTTACAGGCGTGAGCCACAGCGCCTTGCAGTTAAGGTGTTTTGTAAAGCCATTTTAACTGACCCATCTCCTTGGAAGGATCATGAATAACCTCAAAGAATATGAAATTCAAGTTTGTTTGATCAGTAGGAATGCATCTTAAATTGGAATAATTTTCAGTTAGTTATTAAGCTCATATAGAATAGCAATAAATCAAAGGAAGGAAAGAGGCAAGAAGCCTGGAAAACTGTGGAATTATAATCCATCAAGAAGTACAAAAGGAAGAAGAAATGATGGTCAACAGAAAAGGGAAGAGATCTGACAGAACCGTGATAATCTAAGCCATTCCAGGACCTTCACATCCCTCTGTATGATTCCTCTTGGAGGCCCCACTCCACATGAAATCAAATGTATTAAATTATATCTGAATGCAACAGAAAATATGATTTTAGACCATAAATAATTGAAGACATTTTATAATTGTTAAATGATAACTCTAAATATTTAATTTAATTTATAATTGGCCATGGTTTTTAAACAATCTTCTTGCACCCTTGCAAACTACTGTGAAGATCTAACCTACAACTGTTTTCAAATATCAGTGTTGCCAGGTGTGATGGCTCATGCCTGTAATCCCAGCACTTTGGGAAGCTAAGGCGGGCAGATGGCTTAAGCTCAGGGGCTTGAGACCAGCCTGGGCAACATGGCAAAAGCCTGTCTCTACCAAAAAATTAGCCAGGTGTGGTGGCATGTGCTTGTGGTCGGTCCCAGCTATCTAGGAGGCTGAGATGGGAGAATGACCTGAGCCCAGGAGGCAGAGGTTGTTGTGAGCTGAGATTGCACTGCTACACTCCAGCCTGGGTGACAGAGTGAGACCCTGTCTCAAAAAAACCCCCATAAAACCCCCAAAAATATCATTGTTATAAGCTGAATGCTTGTGTCTCCCCACCCAAATTCATGTGTTGAAGCCCTAACTTCCAGGTGATAGTATTTGGAGGTGAAGCCTTTGGGTGGCAATTAGGTTTAGATGAGTTCATGAGGGTAGGTTCCCTATTTTAGGATTAGTGCCCTTATAGGAAGAGAAAGAGACAGCAGAATTCTTTCCCCCATGTGAGGACCTAGCAAGGAGGTGGCCATCTACATACCAGGAAGAGGGCCCTGAAAGGGAACTGAGTAATTTAGCACCTTGAACTGGGACTTCCCAGAACTTCACCAGAACTGTGAGAAATAAATGTCTGTTGTTTAATCCACCCAGTCCATCGCATTTTGGTATAGCAGCCTGAGCTAACTAAGACACTAATGGAGTTGATAAATATAACAATTAACGAGGATTAAAATAATGTCACATTTTGAAGATATTTAAATGATTACTTTTATTTTGTCATTTTCTCTTTTTTTTATTTTGGAGCCAGTACATTTCTTTTCCAGGCTTCAAATAGTTTTAGACGTCCCCCCCAAAATTCATAGGCCTTCCCTGCTGGGCCTTTAGTGCCTAAAAGCTAAAGTGGCCCTTTAGAGTTGGTATTGTCAGTGTGCCAAGAAGACACAAGCTATTTCCATATATTCTCCATCAGAGCTCCCCGTCCAGGCTGCCCCACGAGTAACTCTGAATAACAAAACTTGCCCTGATGGCTCCATTCAGAATAGTATGACCTTGCACTTCGTGCTGCTCTTGCCACCATAGAAACCAAGAACAGGAAGGGCAATTCTAAAATACTAACTAATCTGTTTCAACAATTCTCCCTCTCAGGCTTGTCTTCACTGTAAAAGCTTTCCTTCCCTTTAGAATGTACTTGTTAGTTCCATGTCATGCTTATTTGAAGGCTCTTCTTATTAGATCCTATCAAGAAGTCACTGCAGTAAATACATAACATTTTTACTGTTTGATAATCAACACAAAAGAGAATGAGAGAGTACCATGGGTAATCAATGGCTCTTGTTAAATATTTCATACCTCTCTTTGTTTGGCCTAATGTTGATGTCACCGATGATATGGATGTCTGCAAATTTTATCCTAAATTTGCTCAGAAGGGAAGCCATTCTGAAAATATAAAAGGAAAATACTTCATCATTGCATATTTAACTATTTTCAATCAAAGAGTTTTTTGTTTGAGTTAAGATATCAAAAGCAATCACGTCTTATTTCAGCTTAGCTTTCAGACAGAGGCTTTTTGGTTGGTGTTTGATTTTCATTACAGTACTTGATGAACGCATTAAGTGTGGACCAAGCTATTTCCCTGAAGGCATAAAGAAACCCCTGTAGGTGCAGACACTGGCAACAGCCAATCCAACTCTGCATTTATGTCACAGGGAACAGAATGCAAATCTGTCCACATTTCTTATTATTTGAAAGACAGCAAGTCTTAATACTTATGGACTATTATATTGGTGATAATTTTTATAGAGTTACTGACAAGCTACTGACAAACAGTTATACAATATATCATAAGATGATAAATTATATGATTAATTATATATACAAACATATATCTAAATTATATAATATATAAACATATTATAACATTATAAACCATCATATATATTATAAAACCTCACATATATATATATATATATATATATATATATGGTTTTTTCCTGGCAACTGATAATTCTGATATAATTTCAAAGTTACAGAAAAGTTTTTAAGATAATACAAAGAACTCCCAAATTCACCAATTGTTTATATTTTGTCCCGTTTGATTTACCATTTTCTTTGTTTCTCTCTCTTTATATTTATCTATCTATTTACTTCTATCTCTATCTACCTATCTACTCTAATCTTTTAAAGTCAGTTGCAGATATTAGGCACCTTTACCCCTAAATTTTTCAGTGAGCAGTTCATAAGAACAAGGACAATCTCTTATATAAAGAGAGCACAATTTTTGAAATGGGAAAATTTAACATTGGTGCCATACTACCATCTAAGCCACAAAACATTTTCAAATTATACTAATTGTCCCAATAAAATATTGGCAGCTTTAAGAAATATAAAATATTATAGACATTATGTTAGTTTCCATGTTAATATGATCCTCTTTAAGTATAATTAAATCTATGTAATATTAGCATATAAATATATTGCTTTGATTGAAAAGACATATATGCATATATGCATATATGCATAATATGTATGCAGTCATACACCACATAAAAACATTCTGATCAATGACAGACTGCATATACGATGGTGGTCCCATAAGATTATAATGGAACTGAAAAATTCCTATCACCTAGTGATGTCGTAGCTGTTGTAACGGCATAGCACAATACATTATTCACACATTTGTGATGATGCTGGTGTAAACAAACCAACTGCACTGCCAGTCATATAAAAATATAGCACATACGATTGCGTACAGTACATAATACTTGATAACATAATAAATGACTGTTACTGGTTATGTGTTTACGTACTGTACCTTTTATTATTATTTTAGAGTGTAGTCCTTCTACTTATTAAAAAAAGTGAACTGTGAAACAGCTTCAGGCAGGTCCTTTAGGAGGTATTCCAGAGGAAACTTTGTTTTCATAGGAGATGACAGCTCCATGCCTGTTATTGCCCTGGAAGACCTTCCAGTGGGATACAGGATGTGGAGGTGGCAGACAGTGATATTGATGATCCTGACCCTGGATAGACCTACACTAATGTGTGTGTTTATGTTTCAGTTTTTAACAAAAATATTTAAAAAGAAAAAAAGAAAACAGTTTAAAAAATAGAAAAAAGCTTATAGAATAAGGATATAAAGAAAACACTTTTGCACAGCTGTACAATACGTTTTAAGCTCAGTGTTATTACAAAAGGGTCAAAAGCTTAGAAATTGTGAAGTAAAAATGTTTACGGTAAGCTAAGGTTAATTTATTATTGAAGAAAAAAATATTTTTTATTCCCAGGTCCAGCTTTGAAGAAAAATATTTTTGTATAAATTTTGTGTAGCCCAAGTATACAGTGTTGATAAAATCTACAGTAGTGTAGTCGTGTCCTGGGGCCTCACATTCACTCACCACTCACTGACTCACCCAGAGCAACTGCCAGTCCTGCAAGTTCCACTCATGGTAAGTGCCCAATACAAGTGGATCATTTTTTACCTTTTATGCTGTATTTTTACTGTACCATTTCTATGTTTTGATACACAAATATTTACCATTGTGTCACATTTGCCTATAGTATTCAGTTCAGATTTGTAGCCTAGGAGCAACAGCATATACCATATAACCTAGGTGTGTAGTAGGCTATACCATCTAGGTTTGTGTAAGTACACTCTATGATGTTTGCACAATATGAAATTGCCTGATACATTTCTCAGAATGTAACAATGTAGCAGTGTATAACTATGTGTGTGTGTATATACATTGTTATACATTATACATTATACAGTTATACATAGTTGTACTATATATATATATATATATATATATATATATATATATATATATATCACATTCACAGCATAATACATCCTGAGAGGGAAGAGAAAATGTTAAAAATTACTGAATAAAGCCTGTCATTATTTTGTGACTTCTGGAAGTGCTGGTTCCAGGAAGAGCTCAGAGCTTAGTCCCTCAGTGCCCTGTGGGACTAAGAGCTGCTGAAGGTGGTTTTCTGGATTTCCACCAGAGACCTCTAGATGTGTCATGTTCTCAGCATGCTTATTATTCTCACAACTGGCATCAACTCTCAATGGCTAAATTAATGAGAAAGATACAGACTTACACTGTGGGATTTTTTTTTTTTAAATTAAAAGAGTTCTCTACAGTCATCCCTTTAAACTCTTTCAAACTACAAAGGAGAAACTGGGGACCCAGATGCGTTTGGAGACTGTTGCAAAGTCCTGCAGCTCCTTGATGGCAGAGCTGGGGCTAGAACCCAGGTGCAGTCTCTCCATTTAGTTCTCTTTTACATATGCTGTTCTAAGAGTGACTGCCATGAATTAGGAGGTTTGAATTCCCACAGAAAAAGCAACTGGACCCAGATTTCCTTCAGGCTCTTCTTTTCTTGGATGCCTTTACTGGTCAGAACAAAATAAGCATTATATGAGATAACGAAGCTCCCACTCAAGACTTGAGATGAGGCTTCTGTGGCACCTTCCTTTTGGAAAGCATTTGTGACAGAGGATAAGAGGACTTGCTTGAAGACAGCAATCAGGAAAAATATGCGAATAATTTACTGACCAGATAACCAAGTAAACAGGAGGCCTATCCTGGTGTCTTTGTCTTTAAGTCTATTGTGTCTCAGAGACACTTAAAGTTATTAAAATTAAAGCATTAAAGCAACAAACCTCTGAAATGACCTAACATGTGAGTGGCAAACTACTTACGCAATTTTTTCTTCTTCAATGCGGTTGATCTTCCCTCCCACATAGATTCTTAATTTACAGTCTTTCCATTTTTTTCTGAGAGTCAAGATATAGGGGATAAGAAGTGTTAACCCTGGAATGAAGAATAAATTATGACACAATGAGTATATCTAAATGGAAGGAAATGAATAGCTTTATATCTTTATTCATTCCCACATTGATAGCTCTTAATTAAGTTATAATCTTTGGAGAACACAGAAATGTTATTCTTTAACCAGTATTGTTCCCATATACCTTCTCATGCAGTTTAAGTTTATCAAAATAGAAATTCTTGTCCCTAGTGTATTTTCTGAAAGTTTTTACCTCCATCATCAAACAGCCACCAAACATCAATTGTGCCTTTTTCTTGTTTCTTTTTAAATTGAGTGCTGGCTTCCACCAGTTTCTGGTTGAACTCTCCCACATGCATCGACTGGCTTGTGTTAATGCTGCCATCTGAAACGAAAGAGGAATTGATGCATCTGTTTGCTTTTGAGGGCGGAAACAAAATAACTTTCCAATCAATCTAGTGATGAAAATAGAGAAAAGGCCACAGATTCATGTTTATTATACCTAAAATAAATAGCGACTCTATTCTTCAAAAGGCAGAGATAAAAGTCCAATCCCAGAATAATTGAGAACACCTTCAATAGTTAAATAAAATATTGACAGTCAATAAGTAAAACAGCTTTATAATTATAGTTTTTATTAAAAGACAATGGATTTTTTCAGACCTTTAGTAATCTGTCTCAGAGTGGAGTTATTATTTTGGCATGCAACAATGCTACTAGCCAGAATATCCCCATTTCCCAAAATCTCAGATATAAATCACCTTAATGATATTAATATTTTTGTATTTACTTAACATGTGGTAAGTGGTTTTCTAGAAATAAGCTATACAATCAGAAATATCCTTTCATTAGGGAATTGATTCATGAAGCACTATTTTGGTTTAAGTTCCATTCAGGTCTGGTTTATAAAATTTGCCAGGGACCGTGTGCATCTTGAACTCTATGACTGTTTAGTCTCTTAGTTGGCCTGGCTTACTCCTCTGCTTTCTTTTCAAGGAATCTTGTGAAGCTAAAGTAAAGCCATTTGAGCTATTTGAATCTTTGTGAATTAGATGAAAAAAAAAAAACCTTAGAAAATATGGAAATACAAAACATCTTTACGTGAGTTGTAATTAAGGGTGCCTATAAAATAGTTAAAATTTTTTTAAATGCGATTTCTACCCTAACATGGATACAGTGAAAGTGTACCAGGGAACTCGGCCAGTGTTGGAACTGGACCTGTTCCTGTTTACCAAGAGGGGTTTATTTGCCACAGCGTACGTAGCATTTCTCATATCTGTGTCTTTGAAAGTCATGACTTTATTGCTCTGTTTCAAAGAGGTGGTGTCAGCCTGGTGCTTAGAGGAGGGCTGACAGCCTCTTCAGAGCTTCCTCTCTGATCTAAGAGGTTCTGAAGATGCTTTGTTTTATCTTTTGCTGTTTCCATGTTTAGGGTCTGTCAGTTCTGAAGCAATGATCTGATATTGTTTTTACATCCCTGGGACCGCTGAGGGAGAAAAATTTATTTACAAAATGGACCAAGCTCTGCCCTCACTTACAGACAAGTCAAAGCAGCCAGAGGCCTCCTGTTCACACTCAGGTACCTGGGGGCAGGATTGGTTCTCGTCTAGAACTCAAAAGAGTTGACAAGCAATGGAAGCCCAGAGTAGTGAATGGGCCCACTTTAGAGCTGTGTTTAAACTTCTAGGTATTAAAACAATATATAACATTATTACTTTTCTTTTCTGAACAATTTGACATGTTGACTTTTGGAAGAGTATATTTTTGCCGAAACAAGTATTGTGATGCAGAAATAAGCTTCCAGAATAAATAACAAGTCCCGCTGTCATAATAAGGACATTAATGCTTCCCTCTCTCTAGTTGGAGCACATTATTGGGCTATGACTTTGGAATTTTCCATTATTTTCCAGACTGTACCACTTAATAGAGCAGATTTTATGGATTGTTAACTTTTTTCACAGTTAAACAAAATAATTAGAAAGAAAAGAAGATAATAGTTAGCATCCAGAACAGTCTTATTTAAATATTTTCACCCTAAAAGTCCTGATGTAGCTTCAAGTTGAATTCAAACACATCATTTATGTCATTTTAAGGTGGACTGTAAGGAGTAGGCCACGGCCCATGGGGTATCCCAGGAGCTCGACAGTAGCCAGAGTATTTGAAGTGGGGCACTATCTGGATTTCCCATCTTTTTCTGTGGATATATAAAACTATTATATTACAGGTGAAATTTCATCCTTGGGCTATAGTAGGAAAGCAAACAGACAAACGATTTACAGGGTAGGAGATGGCCTTTTCGAAGGGCCTCTTTAAAGGGTTGGCGCCGGTCAACCTAGACCAGAAGCTTGCTAAGTCTCCACTTGGATCCTGCTGTTTGACTTGGAGACCCTCCCAGAGAAACCATCTTTTCCTGGCCTCACACCAGTGTATGACTTCAGTAACTACAGGACATTCGTGCATAAACAAATGCTTGGTAACATTCTGATTTTTGACCAGCAGAGGTCACTGTGGACCTCATTAAACTCAAACCCATAGCGTTTCGGGAAGTAATTTTCAAAAAACCAAACGTTTGCATCATCTGTTTATAAAATGTGTAACAAGCTCTCCCAACCTCTGATCCTCTGTCCCAGGATTGCATACCATAAGTCCACATATAAGCGTAGCATTTAGATGAAATCTACAGGTAGTGAGTACCAATAAAGTTCTAAGTCGTGCATTCTGGTTTGTGATAAAGATGCTTTTGTTGAAAACAGTGTTCCAGCTGGATACCGTATTTGCATGTACTAGTCATATTTCAGTTCCCTGAAATGTCTGAAAGGTAAGGGTGTCTGTGGATAAGACAGTTTGGGTATTGGCTCTTAAATTTCTATCCCCTTTCCATCTTAACTGAGAAACTTCTGTTTTATGGCATGCAATCTGCTTAAGCACTATTTGACTTCCAAACCAAATATTACACTTAAAAAATAATTTTTGACAGTAAGATGGTACAAAGTACTTAATGAGGTTGATAAATGACAATAGCTGCTACCGTTTATCCATACTACCTTGTGGAGAGAAACCTTTGAGTTCCTACCCACACTCAATGCCCCCAACATCTTAGAGGCTGACTTCGGACTCTTCATAGATGCTGAAATAGTGACTCATCTTGTAAACTTTTTTGCAAATTTTAAAAAGTTCTTACCTTTTTTAGGCGTTGTCTTGGTAATGTTCAACTTGCCAGCTTTTTTAAACAAGCCTCGGATGCCTCCACTTTCCTCTTCACACTCATTATCTTTGATAGTCGCTTCCAATGCTAGTCTCTCCTGTTCTAATCTCTCTAATTCCTCTGATGAAAGAAGACAAAATCACCCACTTAACTCAGAACTACAAAGTTTCTAGAAACAATCTTATAAACTTTTAATATTTAAAATGGTATGTATGTGATAAAATAATTGTTTATACATAGTATTTTTTCTAAATGATTTTTATATATTATCTTTTAATAAAAGTAATATATTTTGGTTGGGTGAGGTAGCTCATGCCTGTAATCTCAGCACTTTGGGAAGCCAAGATGGGTGTATCGTTTGAGCCCAGGAGTTTGAAACCAGACTGGGCAACATGGTGAAACTCCATCCCTATGAACGATACAAAAATCAGCTGGGTGTGGTGTGTAGTGCCAGCTACTTGGGAGGCCGAGGTGAGAGGATCACCTGAGCCTGGGAGGTAGAGGCTGCAGTGAGCCATGGTCATGCCACTGCACTGCAGCCTGGGCAATAGAGTGAGATTGTGTCTCCAAAAGAAAAGAGAAAAAGTAATGTATCTTAGTAAATTGTATTCAGAAAGTTGTCACAACTAGCTTAGAAAAATAGCCCTATGTGTTAAGTTATGATACATGAAGTTACTGCATTTTTATTTGTGAGGGCAAGAGAGGCTATTTAATGCCATCCTTATTCACTACCATGCAAAAACAAACAAACAGAAAATCTTTCACACTGTAAGCCACTGATTTACTGACCTAAGCTAGTGGGTCAGATGTTTTACAACTGGAAGTGACAAAATTACAGAAGTACACTGGGTATATATCAGCCACACAACAATGCTTCATGAATTGAAACATAAAACTAGACAGCAAGAATTAAGAAAAGATAACAAAATCTTACAATAAACTCTATAGGCTCTGGATACAAATTACAATGGAAAATATCCACCACCAATTCCTTTCAATAAGCACAATACTTTGTGGAGTGGGTGACCAAAGTCAAAGAAATAAAAGCTGAGGTTTCTGGGTGCCTGTCAGAGTTCAAATTGCTAAAAGGGGTCTTGTGACATGTTTTAGTCTGGAACAGGAGTCAAGCAGTGCAAAATTTCCTGCCCAAGGTTGAGACACACTATCCAAGCTTTGATGTTGTATCTGGCTGCCTTTTATCTTTTTTGGATTCCGATTGTGACGAAAATTTCCTAGCTGCTATGTAATGTGCTGGATCTCTCTTTGACCTCACCCTGCACTGAATCAGGGTAAATAAGACTTTCAAAGCAGTCATATGACAGTGCTACACTTTGGAGGCTTCTTGCTTCTTGCTTATACTGGGTGAGGTGGCACTCTTGTCAGATGCCCTCATCTTATTGCCTGCTGAGAACAGAGCCTTAGAAAATGAGCAATGCTCAGAGGAAGAGGATAGAAAACCTAGATTCAGTGTTACAAAACACTGGGAGAGCTTCTGTAAATGTCAACCCTTGGAGCCCATTGCGTTATCTATCTGTGAAGCGAAGCTATACAAACTCTAGATTTATCAATTATGTACTAACTAAATCTGTCAGGACAGTCACATCCCTAGACCATGCTGCTATTCAGCTACACAGAATTGTCTGGCCCCTTTCCAGGTCTTAGCAATTAATCTTTTGCGAGTGGCGTGAGATTTAAGGTCAAATCACCCATGTGATTTCCCCAAAGCTTCAAAGGTTCTCAAGATCAGCAGCTATAGAAAATCTGAGAAATTAGACTGATGGTATTAAAGCTGAGACAGAAGTTGCTTACCCCTGACTTTTGAAAGGAGAAGACAAGCTGCATTGCACTGGGGGGTCACAACCGATTACAGCTCTGCTGCTGGCTTTATGTGACATTAGGCAAGTAATTTACTTTTTCTATGCCTCGGATTTCCCGTCTGTGAAATGGAAAACTGTAACCCTTTCCTTTTCCCACCCCCCAAGCTTTGCAAAAAGAATAAACAAAGTTTCTGCATAGTGTTTTGGAGGTCCTTAAAAAACAGAGCAAGAACGGCATTCTATAGGCAGTATATTTATGCAACTTTTGGAAATGGGCCTAGTCATGCAAAACAAATTGAGTATTTTGAGATGCCTGGGAGTTATTTTAGCAGTTGCTATTTATTGCACACTCTTTGGGTGCCAGGGACTGTGTTGCATTTTATTCCTTTCTAAACAACTCTGAGATAGTTACTACTATTATCATCTTCATTTTGTAGATGAAGAAACTAATAGGTTAAGTGAGTTGCCTGATATCACCCAGCAAGTTACAGGGTTCATATACAAAGAGATCTGCATATGCTTCCCACTATGAAGACCTTCCTCCTGTGGCTTATTATTATTATTTCAGAGTTGTTTTATTACCTTCCTATGCTTTATCATCAGATAAACCTAAACACTCTCAGGCACATGGTGTAATGGGCTAAGTTAATCCCCCAAAATGATGGCCCATCCAACATGTCATTTTAAAAGGAGGACCCTAAAGTTACGGTTCTATATGGAAGGCTGCACTAGAGCAGCAGCACTGGTACCCAGACTTTGTTGTCACTGTCCTGGATGACGGCACCCTAGCTGTTATTTTGTCTTCTGGGGTATTGCAGGGGCCACTTATGGGGTAACCTGCTCTTTGCAGTCCTCTGATGTGGCAACTGTAAGGGCTGCCCTGGGAGGGGATTCTTCTCTTTTCTTTTTTTGGGCAGGCTCCAGTGCGCCCTATGATTAGCCACTGGTTGCCAAGCTCTTTGTCCTCTAGTTTGGACAAAGAGGGAAAGAAAGATAAATCCTCTTTTGTAATGGAGTCAGCAGGCTGACCGAACTGGGAGCGATTCCAACAATTGCTTGAAGGTATGTGCACAGCCCATCCAGAACAGAGCAAGCTGCAGAATTGCAGGCCTGAGAGACAAAACCAAATTTTGCTCGAATGCTTTAGATGTAGCAGTTTCCTCAAAGATGATAGAGACAGAAGATTACAGAGAGTATTTATTCTAAAGGCTAAAATCAACTTGCTTTGCCATCTTGGATTTTCAGATCCATACCATGGTGTGATTCCCATTTGCATAGTGATTTTCGCAAGTTCTTATTCAACTTAATTCTTAATTATTCACTTGGTAGGTGATCTAAGGCCTCCTTCTGTGCACTCCTTCCTTTTCGCATTTCAACACTAAACAGAAGTGATGTTTTGATTATCTGTTCTTCTGAATGATCTATCTGGTGTACTGCTTGCCTCTGTTTGCATGCAGGGAAATTTAGAGTAGACTTTGTCTAAACATTTTTGTCAACAGAAATACTGGCCAGATGACTTGCAAAGGCATACCATTAGCCACAAGGGGAGCCAGCCGAGAGAGTATGAACGAATGGATATAAGTTGATTTCCACTGGCCTGACAATAAAAATTATTTATTCTATCATCACCACCATCACGACTACATTTTTAATTTTCAGAAATTATAAAGCCCTTTCTACATAGTATCTCATTTGATACCAATACTGGGATGCATGCAGAGCTGGCATTATTCTCCCCATTTTACCAAAAAGGAAACTTGGGCTCAGAAAGTTCAAGTGATTTGTCCAAGGTAGCACAGCTAGTGACCCAAGTCTTCTGCTCCCAATTCTAGTGTTTATCCCTCTTCTCCCTTCTCCTTCAGTGATATGCCTTGATCGCAATAGCTGCCTGTTGAAGGAACACCCGGTCTGCATGTTTTCAAAAACCATCCCCAAATTTCTCAATCAGAATCAATCTCCTCTATATTTCCGTAATACCTTGCTTAAACCTTTATTCCACTAACTACTATAACTGTGTGACTTGGATGTCTATCTTATTCACAATGGACTCCAGACTCCTGGAGGGCAGAACTTACACCATTTTTCATCACCAACATTTATTGAGAGTTTACTGTATGCCAAGTACAATGCCAAACACTTTGCAGCCATCAAATTCTTTAATTCAAAACAACAAATCTGTGATGTAGGCACTATAATTATTCCCATTGGAAAATGCAAAAAGTGAAACACAGAGAGGATGGGTAACTCGACCAACATCACACAGACAAAAGTTGTCAAATTTGGGATCCAAACCCAGGTCTGTCTATTCCAAACCCTATGCTTGGACCTCATGTTATCCCTCCCATGTTCTTCATGCTGCCACCCCTCCCGTTTATTACCTGGACCCATGTTTGCACCAACAGGCACTCAAGAATTGTATGTTGAAATAAATTAAAGAACAGATCAATGCTGTTCAATTCAGTTCAATAGTTTTGAAAGTACTGTCTTTATAAAAGAAGAAAAACAAGTGCAGAGTTGTGAAGAATGGGGGTGTGAGAAGTGTGTGTGTGTATATGTGTGTGTGTGGTAAGTACAAAAGACAATGTTTGAAAGAAGTGCAGTTAATACCGTATACAAAGTTATATAAAAAAGGGGCAGATAGAGGACAGAAGGTGGGACCAGTGAGATAAGAGCCTGGGAAATGGAAGCATGAGAGGCAAGTGGGGAAGGAGAGGGGACTTTTCCCTGGAAAAGACCACCACCTGGAAATCCTTTAATGGTAACTACTGGGAACTTGAATACATTAGATAATTCTGTAGTATGTCATAGTTTATAAGGCCACATTGCTACCGAGAGATACAGATAGAGATAGATAGAGATCGAGATATAGAAATAGAGATATAGAGAGCATGCCTGCCCTTCTCTCTTTTCAAGATGTTTATAACCTCAACCTGAAGTTATGATGCTGGAAGAAAAAGCTTAGACCTGTAGGTTCTCTCAGTTGAGGGTAGGTTTCTAATCAATTTTGTCATCCACATCCCAAACAGTTTTCATAGTAATAACTAAGAGTGACTCTTGAGCCACACTGTCATGTAAATGCCAAAAGTACTTTGAATAGTAGTTACTGTATTTTCAAGTGCTTTATAAATCAATTATATGGTACCCAGTTGGAGTGACTATTTTTTGAAACGCAATTTACTTGTCAAGATTGCTTCAAATGTTATGTCCCCAGTCTTTTTTTTTTTTTAAGATGTCTTTTAGAAATAGGCAGAGGCCCTACAAATTACAATCTGCTTTGAATCTTAAGGATAGAGAGTCGTTAATTATCTGACACCAGAAGGGAGAGTAGGGAAACCCACTGGGGAATGGAATCCCTTCCCATTTTACAGCATCGTTTTTCTTTATTAATTATTAAGTTGTAATTCTTTCCTTGGTCAATCAACTCAAAGCTGTAAATGCTCATATGAATCAATGTGCTGTACCCCAGGTGAAGTCTAGTTGAATTGAAGGCAGGAAGCAATCCTGCAGTGGTTGCCTTCTAATCAAGTAATTATTTACTACACTGCCATCTGTCTTTATTTTGCTAAGCCACTTGATCAGACACAGCAGTATCCCCGTGCTCTGAGATGGTCACAAATCATGCTGTACTTACATGGAATACTTGACCACAATATATTGCATATCATGTTCCATCACTTTATTTCTTACCAGTACAATTTTGACTCCTTGTTGTAGTTGGAAAACTTGCCAAATTCCTCTGGGAAGTGAGCAGTATGAAATATCGTGGCTTTTTTTGTGTGTGTTGTCAGGCAATAATTTATTAAGAGAAACTATCAGTCATCAGTATTGGATGAGTTGCTACAGTATACAAGTTACAATGTTATGAGCATCGATCTTATTTATATTAAAAGTTATTCTCACATAAGCCTGTGATACAATATAAAAATAATTGTCGTTAGCTGGTAAATTATCTATAAAGCTGATTTCTATTCACTGCTTTATTAACTACAGTATATGGGCACTCTGAATTGCTAATATTTCCTTTAAATTATAATCTGTGATGACACTGTGGTGCCTGTGTTGGAAAAGCTATCATGACAATCATTAACATAGTATAATGCAATACTTAAGATTTATTAGGCCCTTATTAGGCCCTGAATTACAGCATAATATAATGAAATGCAAGTTTATTTCTTCCAATTCAAAATCTAATAAGAGGTTTGTGTCATAAATTACATAAACCTCAAAACAATGCATGGAAATGTGGCGGAAAGTTAATTTCTATCATTATGTTGTTTTTCTGCATGTTCTTCATATATTTGTGTAACATTGTTTTTCTTTGTTTACCCTAGATAGTTGGTACTTGTAATTATTTTATTAGCATCCAATTGCATTTTCCCTTTCTTGACTAAGAAGCAGAAATATTTCAAACATCAACGTTTATTTAAATAGGATACAACCCTTGGGAAATTAAAAGGGGATGCAGTTCACTGCCAGGATTCTTTGAGAAATACTGCAAAACTTGGTTGCTGTATTGCTTTATAGAAGTAAATTGGTGGTGCATCTTGGCAGATGGAACAATGAGGGGTGGGAGCAATGCTTTTCAGCTACATCACATCTTTCAGCTTGAAGAGATCAACATAACACACAAAGCAAATGTGTAATCTAAATACAAGTTATATTTTGCATTCTCATTTTTAGATGGAAAACATTATAGCACAAAAGCCAGGAGAAAAAAATTAAAGTAAAACCTGGGAAGTTCGCAACAGAACAGTTCTCTTAATACTAAGTTCTTGTAATTGCCCTCAAAGTCAGGTCTATGTTACCATAGACAGGCAGGCCCCTTGTTCGGTGTCTTAAGGAACACATAGAAACAGCTTTGCCTCATTCCCAGAGCTCAGATTTCACCATTGCCTCTCTTTATATGTCACCATCCTCTCTAGCTCTTCTTTTTCAAAGATAAAATAGGGGCTTCAAACAGATACAGGTTTGAATCCCAGCTGTACCAATGACTAGCCTTGTGAATCTTGGGTAAGCCCCCATTTTACCAGTTGTAAAATGGGGACAATGATAATACTCTCCTCATAGGGTAGCTGGGATGATAAATGCTATGTGTGAACAAGAAGCATAATAGATGGCACATAATAAGTGCTCAAATATTTTTTTTTTTTTTTTTTTTTTTTTTTGTTGAGACGGAGTCTCGCTCTTTCGCCCAGGCTGGAGTGCAGTGGCGTGATCTCGGCTCACTGCAAGCTCCGCCTCCCGGATTCACGTAAGTGCTCAAATATTTTAACTATGTTGCTACTAAAGTATTAAGTTCTACTAGGAGGGAATATACATTAATAGTGAATACTCAGGAGTTAGTATTTCTGATCTGGAGATTTAAAATGTCCATAAAGAAGAAAAGGGGCATAAAAAGGAAGGCTAAAGGCACCAAGAGATAACCTTTTGTGCTACAATTTTGCATAGGATGCACTCTCCTCGCAGTTTTATTTTTTAATGCTTCATTATCATAGAGTATACATAATCAGATAGTAGCTCTGTGTCTTATACAAACACTTGATCTCTAGTTTTTTCTTCGTCCTCCTCTTCTCCTACAACATACCAGAATGGTTGCATCAGAAAATTCACCTAATCCACTCATATTCTTTCCTGTTTTGATGTAGACAGTAATGAACCAGCAAACGGAATATGAATCGATCAGGCAATAGCCCTTAAGAATTCTTTTTTCTGTCTGCTGAACCTACTCTCAGAAATACCCTGATGCCGCTCATGTACCTTGGAGACTTCATGCTGCCAGAGAAAACTGGACAACCACAACTGGGTTTTCACTGTTGTACACTGATCAGTTCTTGCTGATCTTTTTCATTCTCCATCATGACTTTTTAAAATGCTTACTAGTTTCTTCTCATTCTCAGTTAAACCATTCCTCTCTTGCTTTTAGAAGTAAACCATTGCTCCAGCTTAACAGAAAGAATTGAGACTATTGTGCATCATCATCTTCAATTTACCACTCTACTCTCAAAAATCCACATATCCCATCATCAATCCTCACCTCCTTTGCTCCAATTTTAGATGAAGTGTTTTCTTTAATTTTTTAAATTTTTAAAATTTTTTTATGCTTCAGGCCAACTCTTCCATTCATGCCTTTCCCTCAATTTTCTGTTCCTCCTGGATCTTACTCCATGGGTCGCCCCTTTCTTTGCCTACATCTTCAATTTTTTCACTCTCTTGTGCCATTTCCTCAGTCTGGGAACATGATTTGATCTCCCAGAGATCTATAGGTTCCCCACAGTAAGCCTGCTCAATCTCATTCCTCTTGTTACCATCCAAGCTTCTCAGAAGGGTTGGCTACATCCATATTCTCTGCTTGTTCATCTGATAGTCTCTCCTCAACCCACTGCAATCTCGATTCTGATAACCCTGCTTTACAGAAATTGCTCTCACTAAGATTACCTATGTCATGCCAATTCCATTTGATTCATGATCTTACTGTACATTTCTGCTGCATTTGGCAATGTTGATTATTCTCCCCATTTTGAGCACTGTACTCCCATGGTTTACCTGACCCCAGACTTCTGGTTTCTTCACCTTTCTGACCTCTCCTTCTCTTCTTTGGGGCCTTTTTCCTACACTTTGGAGTCCTTGGCTACATGCAGTCTTTGAGTTCTATTTTCTAGGATGGTGGTTTGAATCCACATTAGCCATGAGGTCTCCTGTATTAGTCCGCCCAGGCTGCCATAACAAGTGTCACAGACAGGGTGTCATAAACAATAAAAATTTATTTCCTCACAATTCTGGAGGCTGGAAGTCCAAGGTCAAGGCATCGGCAGGATTGATTTTATTCTGAGGCCTCATTCCTTGGCTTGAAGATAGCTGCCTTTTCACCTTGTCTTCACATGATCACCCCTCAGTCTGTATCCTAATGTCTTCTTATAAGGACACCAGTAATATTGGATTAGGGCCCACCCAAATAACCTAATTTTACCTTAATTACCTCTTTAAAGACCCTGTCTCCAAATACAGTCACATTCCGAGGTCCTGGGGGTTAGCACTTCAACATATGAATTTGGTGGGGGAGACACAGTTCAGCCCATAACATCTCCTAAATCTGTATTTCCAGCTCAGATTTCTCTTTTATGATGAGGACTGTCTAACTGCCTATTAGACATTTCCCGTAGGATTTCTCACAGGAGATTTTTTGAAATTGAGCCAGGCATCTCCTCATTAAATCTATACTTCCTCTTGCATTTCCCATTTCCATTGGCTCATCCAGTCAGCCAGGGAGTTTTTCTTTACTCCTCCCTTTCCCATATCCCACACATTCAATCAACTCCCAAACGCTGCTCTTCGTACCTGCGAAATACTTTTCAATTCTCTTCTTTTCTCTCCATCCCTACTGAGGCTGCCCTAGTTCAAGCTGTCACCTTGTCTTGTTTGATTATTGTAGAACTCTTTGATTTGTCTATTTCCATTCTAGTCCTGAGTCCATGCCCCATATAACCGAAAGAGCATGAGATCTAAAACCCAAGTTTGACCACGTTATTCCCTCATTTGAATCTCTCTGATGGTTCCTCATTACCTACAGAATGTGATCCATCTTTTTAATATGGCAAATGAGGCTTTTACAGTCTAGATCCTCCTTATAGTGGCAGCCTCATATTTTACTATTGTCGGCTTCCTACTTTTCAATTCAGTAACATGAATCTGCTTTTGGTTGTCTACATATTCCATTCCTCTCTATTCTCATGTCCTCACCTTTACAAATGCTTTCCTCTTTGTCAGGAATGCATTCTCCAAACTGTCTCCTTACTTTTCTCTCCCTCAACTTTGTCTGGTTAACTCCTACTCATCCAATGCATCTCAAATCAAAGGTAATTTTTGCCAGAATGCCTTTTTGGAGTGAGTTAGGTGCCCCTTCTTTCTTTCCCATAATTCCTTATTTATACCTATTATAATGCTAATAATTGATCTACTTCCCTTACTAGGTTGTGTGTCTCTTGAGGGCATGACAGAATTTATTAATCTTAGTCTACCCAGCACCACTTGCACGTACACTATGCCTGGTACATAACAGGCACCAGAAAAGCATTGTTTTTTCTTAATGTTGTGTTGTAAGTGGACTCTGTCGTGAAGCTCAGAGGAAGAGGTAAATCATGAATTCATGTCTTGTGCTAATTTTTCAGTAAGTATATCAATATGTTCTTTATTTCATACACAAAAGAGTATGTTTAAATTCTAAGACTAAGCAAGTATACCAAATTCTCTACAGGGAAAAAACAAAGAGTCACTCATCTGAATTAGTGTTTCTGCCTCTGACTTAGATTAGTGATTCACAGCATGATACATTCAGGCTCATTTCCATGTTAGCTACAAACCAGTTCATAGACTCTCAAAAGCAAAATACGTGTTTTTCCAAGGAAAGAATTAATCTTCATTTTCTGAAACATCTTGCAGAAATTAATTTGGCAGGTTATTTTACCGAAGGTGTTTATTTTCCTTGATGCTGGCTTTGTGGTTTTGTGATAAGAAAAATAATTGATGACTACCTTGAATTCCTCTATATTTCTGGTTAGCAGGGCAAAGGCTACTTGTCTTAGCATTGGAGAAAATACTGGGGGAACTATATGCACTACGAGTAGCACTAGAATGTAAGCTCCACTGTCAAGGAGTTTTGTCTATATTGTGCCCTGCTGTATCCCATAACAATGTCAGGCACAAAGTAGGTGCTCAATAAATACTTGTTGGTTGAATAAAGAAAGTACATACCTTGCACCTGAAGAACCTGAGAGATGTCAAATCCTTGGCTGATTCTGACTATAACCACGCCAATCTCAAAATCAAATGCATCACTGAAAGAGGAAGCAAAGCAGTCAGCGTTTTAAATGGCTCTTTTAATCCTCAAGCTTTGGACTAGTATTACACTTGCTTCTAGGATTTTGATATAATGAAACTATTAAAATCCACCTTAGAATATAGCCAAGAGCTGATGCATTTGTTTGTTTGTTTGTTCTTCCCCTATGCCTTTTTAAAGTATATTTTGGGTAGAGGTAACTAAATTATTCACTTTAGCCAATTTGTTCAAATAATACTATAAATCAGAATTTTGATTAAGAGCTTGTTGCATCTTTTAAAAATAATCAAATCTTTTATACAGTGAGCAAAACAATCACTGGTATATTTAGATCAGAGAGTTTACAGACTGCAAAGACTCTTTGAAATGATTAGCCACCACCCCCAACCTGGCCGCCTCCCAGAAGGACTCCTGTAACATTTCTGACATCAAGTTCATGGTTAGAAATGTCTCCAGTTCCTCTATAGAATTTTCAGAATTGACTCTAAACCGGTCATTTGGAGCAATGCTTTTTCATGGCAACTCTACATACTGGCGCTTGTGTTTTCTCTGTATTCAACCCAAAGGAATTAGATTACCTAGAAGAGAAATAAAGTCTGTCTTTCTTTTATCTCTGTTTGAAGAGATTAAAGTTTAAGAGATAAATGTTTTCTCTGGTGCTAAATATGGAAGCAAGTCAATTAATACTTTGAGTCATTTAAATTTTTTTCATTGGGAGGTCCTTTGTTTATACTTCTATGGATCTAAAACTTAACGACTTCTTGCCATTAGGTCATCCTACCCCAGAAACAATTGTCCCACCATATGCAAACGGTTTCCAATGGCCTAGGTAAATCTGAATTTTCATTTGGTATACATAAGTTTGGTGCAATATGAATATCCACTCAAAATCCAAACCATAAGTAATCTTAACAGAATAGGTCTATTCTGGCACAAGCTGTCACAAAGTAAATTCCTCATAAACAAATCTTGTTTCTGATTGTCCTCAATTATAAAAAGTAGACAATGTGCTCCACAAAAAAATTTGGATTCTATGTTAGGTAGAATAATGCACCGTCAAAGTATCCTAATTCCTGGAACCTGTGAATGTACTTCCTTACATGGCAAAAGGGACTTGGCAGATGTGATTCGGTTAAGGACTTTGAGATGGGGAGATTATCCTAGATTACCTGGATGGGACAAGAGTAATCACAAGAGTACTTAAAAGTGAAATTAGGAGGCATAAAAGGAGGTCACAGTAATGTGGTGTGAGAGGAACTTGACCAGCCATCGCTGGCTTTGAAGATTGAGAAAGGCATTCCTGAGCCACACCCACATGAGGGGAGCTTCTGGAAGCTGGAAAAGGCAAGGTCAGAAATGTATCCTAGAGCCTCCGGAAGGGAATGCAGCCTGGCCCACACGTGCCAGACTAATCGACAGAACTGTAAGATAATCAAGTGTAGGTTTTTTTTTTTTTTTTTTTTTTTTTGACAGTCTGGCTCTGCCACACAGGCTGGAGCGCAGTGGTGTGATATTGGCTCACTGCAACCTCCGTCTCCCAGGTTCAAGCAATTCTGCCTCAACCTGCTGAGTAGCTGGAATTACAGGTGTGCACCACCACGCCAGGCTAATGTTTGTATTTTTAGTAGAGGTTGGGTTTCATCATCTTGACCAGGTTTGTCTCAAACTCGTGACCTCAAGTGATCTGCCCACCTTGGCCTCCCAAAGTGCTGGGATTATAGGTGTGAGCCACTGCGCCCAGCCTAAAGTATTGTTTTAAGCCACTAAATTTGAGGTAATTTGTTATTGGCAGCCATTGAAAACTAATATATACAAATTCTAATTAAAATTAAACCATACTTGGCTGGGCAAGATGGCTCATGTCTGTAATCCAAACACTCTGGGAGGCCAAGGCGGTGGATCACCTGAGGTCAGGAGTTCAAGACTAACCTGGCCAACATGGTGAAACCCCATCTCTACTAAGAAATATAAAAATTAGCTGGGCATGGTGGTGTGCACCTGTAGTCCTGCTTACTTGGTAGGCTGAGACAGGAGAGTCGCTTGAACCTGGGAGCTGGAGGTTGCAGTGAGCCAAGATAGCGCCACTGCACTTCAGCCTGGGCAACAGAGCGAGACTCTGTCTTAAAAAACAAACAAACAAACAAACAAAAAACTAAACCATACTTAAGAATATTACAGACATTTAAAATCTTTTATTCAAAGAAAAATGGTAAAATACTATAGTCTTATAATAATACACCTGTGTTAACAATAATACTGTGATTTAAGTCATAAAGCCACAAAAATTGGAAAGGGAAATGTAATATGGATACATGATTGTCATTATTAGCCCCATTGCTGTGCTAGAAAAGTCATTTAACTTTACCAGTCCAGCTAGGTTTTATACTAGTACACATCTGGGTCACCCTAATATTGAACTTTATTACCAAGGAGATCTATTATTAATTTGTCATAAAAGCCAGAAGCCTCCTTGGTTCAGTATTACTGGGTTTGATTATTTTGCTCCCTTTGGATTTCTAGAATGTTTGGGATGGTAGAGAGATTGGAAGATAGTCCAAGGTAATTCTGTATCAAATAATGGACTATTTCATTGAAGATTTACACGTTACTTCCTATTTGCTCTTTTCCCCCCCCCCCATCCCTTTTGTTCCCCAAGGTGAAGATGAAATTTTACTGAAGAATCTGGGTAACAGAGGACAGATCTGGTCAATTTCCAAGAATGTCTGATCAGCAACTGACTATGATTCTAAATATATCAAAATACTGTTTGCTGAGGCTGGTAAAATTCTGATCCCGATCACCTGGTTTAGCCTTAACTTACTGAACTTATAACACCAGCAGGAGCCAGATGACAGTACGCGGCACCCAGGCTTTATACGTTTGGGAAGCACAATGCACTTAATATATAGGTTCCTCACATTAGAAAGACTGTTGAGTGAATTTCTGTTTGTTCAGTAATGTCTGTACGTTCAGAAGATAAAAGTTATTTTCTTGTGCTTCCTTTCAGTAGAACTAAGAATGCTTTTGTTAATATGTTGCATAAATCTGCTCAATATAATGATAAATGTTATGATTATAATAACAAGGGGTAGAAGAAATAGCCTGCTTTAAGAAGTGTTAAGCGTATACTTGTTTTCCTTGGATAGGATGAACTTTGAAGTGCAGCTGTATCTCTCAGGGTATGTCATGTACCCTGTAGTCTGAAATCAAAGTGAAGCCAGATCCCAGACACAGGAAACCTTCCATTTCCAGAGATGTTGACACAAAAGATGGCTTTTGGGCATAGCTAACATTGCCGCTCTGGAGTCTGATTAAGTATTTTCAAGCCTAGAAGAAATGCTGAACTTTCTTTTCTTTTTTTTTTTTTTGAGGCAGAGTTTTAATCTTGTTGCCCAGGCTGGAGTGCAGTGGCACAATCTCAGCTCACTGCAACCTTCACCTCCCAGGTTCAAGTAATTCTCCTGCCTCGGCCTCCCAAGTAGGCGCCCACCACCATGCCCAGCTAATTTTTGTATTTTTAGTAGAGACGGGGTTTCACCATGTTGGCCAGGCTGGTCTGGAACTCCTGACCTCAGGTAATCCACCCGCCTTGGCCTCCCAAAATGCTGGGATTACAGGGGTGAGCCACCAGGCCTGGTTGAAAGCTCAACTTTCTACAGTGTTTCTCTCTGTATGTGTAGAATTTGTTTTCTCTTATTCAAAGGAAGAAACCAAGCCAGGTAATACTTGGAGTATATATGTATATATATAATACTCCAAATATTACATATTATATACTCCAAGTATTATGTGTGTGTGTATATATATATATATATATATACTCTAAGTATTATATATTATATACTCCAAAACTGTGTGTGTGTGTATATATATATACAATTTTGGAGTATATAATGTTATAATACTTATGTGTGTATATATATATACACACACACATACACACATAAGTATATATTATATACTCCACAATTGTGTGTATGTATATATATATATGAATAATATATATATACTTGGAGTATATAATATATATATAAAATACTTTGGAGTATGTAATATATAATATATATAGTATAAAATATGTAATACTTGTTTTGGAGTATATAATATATAGAGAAAGCATAGCGTTATAGTCATGAGTTTCAACTTTGAATTTGGATAGTCCTGGGTTGGAATTCCAGCTCTGTCACTAAATGCTGAGATTTTTCAGCATGCTACTTAATTTTTAATGTCTTTGTCTCCACTTGTGGAATGGGAAAAAATATTAGTACTTCCTTCGAAATCTTCTTATGAGAATTAAATGAGATAATACATGTTAAAGACATTAGCCTGCGGCCTGCTAGTCCTTTAAGATCTATCATTATTACTTACATCCTAAGTCTCCTCAAATATTTAGCTATTAGAGGTTATGTACCACCGGAAACTCACATTCTGTGCACAAGCCAATGATGCTCCACCTGGTAGCAGAAGCACCTGGCATATGGGAGCCTCTTAGCAGAGGGAGATATAGGGCTCTGGGATAGTGAACGAATTATCAGAGGCTCAGAAGAAGACAATGACTGAATTGGAGACAGCAGCCAACCCAAGATTCCAGGTGTTTTGAAAGAAGAATTTCTCCTTGCTTAGCTGTGCTTTACTTTTAATCTTGTAAATAGATTTTAAGGTTGTAACTCTGAACATTTACTTTTTTCTCTGACACTGGTGTTTCTCTCACCCTGCCTCCTCTGACACTCTGATTCCCTCAAACTCTATTATTGGTGGTGTTTTTTTCACATTGGAAAAGAAGTCAGAGTACCAGGGGAATGTACTCTTCTCAGGCAATTGAATCTGACACAACAGTGTTATGTGCAGTACAAGTTACGTACTGCCCTGCTTAGTGCTTTATAAACAAGAACACATCTTGAAAGCCATCACTTACTGTATGATTCCCACGTAGTTCTCAATCTCTGTCAAGGGAGCTTTCCTCCAGTTTTTCTTATATCCAATCACCAGAGTGTTTGGTTTCATTCTTCCTAAGCCTGAGGCCTAAACAGAGGACATAAAAACGTGGGCAATCCTTACCGTACTGGGAAACTACCATCACAAATGAAAAATAATGTCTAAAGGAGCACTGAAGTAATGTTCTGAAGATTCTGAAGATTAGATTACATTTTAGTGCATGTCCTTCATGCCCGTACCCAAGCATAAAATGGAAAGATTAATTCTAAATCATCCCAGCTATAAATGGATTTTAGGTGACAGAAATGTAGCTTTTCTAAATTAGCAGTCATTTGCATTTCTTCTGACACAGTCATTAAAATGGTTCAATAATTTAAAATCAAGTGAGGGTCAGCTTAACTGTTGGTATGCATGTTGTAACTTAGTGGTTCAAAGCTCATTTCCACCTGTTATATCCATAATGTCATTAGCAATAAAATCCATGTTTGGAAAATTCTTATGTACAAGGATCACTGAAATCTCTATTTATGTTATTTATTGAAGAGTGACTGAATTATGTTTCCAAAACCTAATTCTTTTATGTGACAGTATCATTAATAGCCATCTTCCATATCAGAAGTGTTGTTTCCCTTCATTAGATGACAGCATACAGCTTCCAGTTAATCAAATTTAATTCAACAATATTACTAAGCACCTATGAATTGCATAGTGCTATGTCTTGTCCTTTTGCCATGGTTCTCCTGTGCTTCACTTTTTATGTGAAGAAATTCATATGAATGTATGCATGTTCAAATTTTCTACCATTTCTTCTGGATTCTAATAATTCTTTTTCATACTTGTGTCTTTTCTTTCCCTGCTCTTATTTTATGTCCATATTCCCATTCCTAGTTGAAAATATTATTTTACAAATCTTCTATGATAATTTTATAATAAATGACTAATAGTGACAACATATTTAACCAAAGAGCTATTGAAAACTAACTTGGTACTGAAAGAAAAATCAGCATCTTGCAATAACACCTATTTCCATGGTTTAGCAAATTAATAACAGATGAAAAGAGGCTCATTGTGGGTAATAGGTTTTGCAGAAATTGTTTCTCTGTATGTGCATCTACTTTGCAAGTGTTCTTAAGGGAAATTAGGCACAGGATTGCATCAAATACTCTTAAGCTCCAAAATATTACCAATTAAGCTTAACCAATATTTTTTCTTTCCTGCCTGCATGCGCATCTGAGTTACCTGGATGCAGTTCTGACTTCTGACACTCTGAAATACAGTAACTCTGAAAGCCAAATGCACCATTTCATATATATATAATTAGGGTTTTCAACCATATTAAACCCAAAATGCTCGGAAAGCCAAGCTCTACAATTTCTGAGGGTCTCTTGGATTGTTTTAAGGATTCTTTGTCACTCTAAATTATGAAGATCAGAACTAGGGAAAGATTTTATGTACTTACTATAGCAGAGATGAAGGAAAAAGGAAAAAATAAGGGAGAAAAGATGTGAGAACTATGGGATTTAAGGTTGAGCTGTAGAGATTATTACATTTTATTCAACATTCTGGAAATAATTCAGGAGGATAGGGAGATTTTACGCCCAGGTCACCATGCATTAATTTAGTTGGTCTAGCAGCTGCCCTAACACCATTTGCAAAAGAAAAAAGGAAAAGAATGCCTGACTTGAGCATTGCTATATGCAGTATGAGATATAAAAATAGTTTGAAGTTTCAATAGGATCCTGAATGTCGTCAACCACCAGAACAAATTTGCATTTCAATAAGTACGGGGGCAGAATGTATGCTGGTGGCCAAAGGCAACCTCATTTTCCATTTCCAGTGTATCATTCATAGTTCATTGTAATAGAACTTCTCTGCTTTTGTTCTAGCTTTGCCTATACCCAGGAATTCAAAATAATCCCTTAACCATCTGCACTGATCTCTGATGCTTGGCTGCCTAACTACAGCCGTTCACTTCGGGAGCCTTATTAACATGGAGCACTAATTGTCTTTTGCCTCTGTGCTCATTCCCTCAATGCAGCCTTACCTGAAGAAGACTTCGGACACCATCCCTGAAACAGTCTGCCGCCACTGCAGCATAAAAAGCCTTGATTTTGTTCTTTATAAGCCAGGCCTGTTTTTTCGCCATGCCACTGTTCATCTCCTTAACACACAGTTTGCGCGGTCCCTGTGTGACACAATGAAATATTGGTTAGAACCCTGCTATTATATATCACATTGCTGTTGTTTTCTAAAGGACAAAAATAGCCAGCAATGCCCCATTGAGTTAAGAAATGGGAAAGAGGGAAAAACACCTCACTGAACAGGGTTCCGCAGATTCAGCCTTTTGGAGATGACCTGTGGTATTCACACCATTCATTTTCTACCCAAAACATCTAGACTGATTAACATCTGCTTAATTTACTGCCTGACACTGAATGAAAGGAAGAGCTGAGGGCAACATGACACAAGGAAAATACTGAAAATGTGATTGAAGAGGCTTAGGATAAATACACAATCAACCTTTGACTCATTAGCGAGAGCCACTTTCAGGAACACCAAAGAAATCTCAGCTGGAGCCTAATTTCAAGAAATGGACAGAGCTCCATGGGAGGTAGAACATGGTGACCTGCAAATCCTGCCATGAACTGCACATCTTGTCAATTTTGTTTGGCTGATGCATTGCTTTATTGTGTGGCAAAAATACCCTTATACCACTTTTCCCTGTGTAATGTTGCCACACTTCCATTCAAATACATTAACATTTCCTTGTCATTCAATGAATTTGGTGGGAACAAAGGTTTACATACCTATGACCTAAGAAGAGTGGAAGAGATTAAGAGGGAAGAAGACAGGTGTTGTGACGGTTGATAAGGCATTTTATAATTTCAAGATTTAGTTCTGGAAACACATTTTTTAATGAAAAATTCTATTTTTATTTCTCCTTCCTTAAATGTCCAAGCTAGTTCTTTTCTTCTCATGATGTAATTCAATCCAAAAGTTATTTCTGATTATCTGCCATATGTCTGACAGGGTATAAATCCATTTTCCCAGGAAATTCTTTTAATTTATAGAGAGATTTGTATTTTGTTGAGATGGCTTAGATTTTACATGAATCACTTGGGATCTTGATAAAATGCAGCCTTGTAGGTATTGAAGCAGGGCTCAAGATTTTGCATTTCTAACAAACTCCTGGAGGCAACAGATGCTGCTGCTCCTTAGACAGACCACACTTGGAGTCACGGTCTTAAAGGGTCTTAGATTGGAGAGAAAGGACATTGGGATGCATGAAAAAAAAAAAAAAGCCCAGGCTTTGCGGTCAGACAAAACAGGTCTCAGATCTAAGCCTGAGGAGGTAATTCCTTATCTCTGAGCTTTTATATCTTATTCTGAAAATAAGGATAAACTCTTGCTCCTGCAAGGTTGCTTTAAGTAGTAATAATAAAGTACCTAGTGCAATGTCATCAAAGCCCCGGATGTGATTTTACCACTGTGCTTGCAGGAACACTGAACTGTGAGTCAGAATGTTGGGTTGAGATCTGGCACTGACTGGCTGACAGCCTGGGTCTGCCATTTGTCCTCTCTTGAGGTATGTTCTACATTGATAAAACTCAGGCAATTGCCTAGGTCATCACTGCCCAATATGATAGCCTGTATATCCATGCTGCTATTGAACATTTGAAATGTGGCTGGTTCACATTGAGATATGCTGGATGCATAAACTACACACTGGATTTCAACGTCCTACTACAAAAAAGAATGTAAAATATCTCATTAATGTTTCTATATTGATTCTATATTGAAATTACAATATTTTGGACACACTGGGTTAATACAATATTATTAAAAATAACTTTACCTATTTCTTTTTCCTTTTTAATTGGCTACTAGAAAATTTTAAATTACATATATGGCACATAATATATTTCTATTACACAACATTCAATCTCTAGGGTCCCTTCCATTTTAATATTCTATTTAAATTGGATCAGACTCTTTATATTCTTATTTTTTCCAGCATATTTCCTAGAACCTGCCAGCTTTTCAAAACAGTTTGGTTGACTTCCCATTAAAGGAAAATTTAAAAACAAGAAACTTCCATGAAGATAGAAAAGGCAGAGAGATTGGCAGGGTAGTTACTATACTAGATGACCTAGTCTAAGGAAAGATATGCCATTGTGGATCAATTTAGCTCAGGTTTCCAGATTGTCAATGCATTTTGAATCACTAGTCCTTCTTTGAGCATTCTAAACTTCATCAACTGCAAAAAAAGAAAGAATATTTTATTCAAGGAAGTTCAGTGGTTACAGCAGCCATTAGATAGAAGAATAACAAACAGGAAATACTTTGAACCATCAGTGTAGTGAGTTGTACCACAGTGACTGTGAACCCCTGGGGAGAATGGCATTTATTTAAATAAATACAGTCTAATGTATGTCTGTTAGTATTATAAAAATCCAGATTAAACATTAATTGTGACAGAGATTTACTTTAATGCCTAAACTTGCCATATTGAGAAGTCATAAAAATGTTTCATGCAGAATCTCTCTTTGCTAAAAACGATTATAACATCATTGTAGCACACTTATTAATGCGAAGCAAGGAAGGCTGCAATACAAATGTAGTAAGAATAAAGCAAACTAACAAAGAGAAAAGACATACTGGAACACAATTATTCAACATTCAAATATGCCATAGTTACAAAAATGAATTTTACTACCCCATTATAATATTGTAGAGATTAGCTTCAGTTGGGATCCAAAATATAAGTACATAAATTAATTCAGGATTCAAACAAAGAAGCTTTAAAAATCTTGTATATATTATAACTTTGATATTAATTGAGAAAGGGGTAAAGCATTTCTAATTATGTAGTGTGGAGAAGTTGATGTGATGTTACTTTAAATACGTGACTATCATGAAAAAGAGTTTGTAAAGGGGTTCCAACCCCATTCGGATCAAACAGAGGAATTCACCAAGTGCAGTATTCCTTCCAACTTTTTTCTTTTTTTTTAGCGTTGAGAGTCTTATTAGTCTGTCTTTGTTTTCATGGCTGCTTTGGTTGGAATTGTGGGAAAGAAAATTTTTCCCTTTCTGATTTGGTCCATATTATCTTACCATACATGCTAGTGCCCATTCATAGATCATTTCATTCTTTCAATATTTGGTCATGTCACTATTTTATTAACATCATAACAGAGGCTCACTGATAAAAAAAAATAAGATGCATCTAGAAAGAATACATTTTTTCCTTGGTGGATGTGAAATTTGAGATTAAGAGGAGGCTGAAAGATAGAAGAAGAAATGAGAATTTAGTTTTCCCTGGGTTATAAGGGCTTGAACTGCCTTCCTTATGCAGTTCAAGAGTTAAGAGGTAGGTGTCTTCTGTGAGATTTATTGAGAACGCCTCAAACAGAGAATTCAAAGAGAGCTTTAGGTTTTCTTAAGATATTTTATAATTTTTTAGAAAAAAAAAGAGAAAAAGAAACAGGGTAAAAGTCTAAGAGAGAGCCGGTTAAAGTCCATCCCTTTCCTCCTTTACAGGAGAGGACAATCAGGTTTAAAGTAACATTAATGAGTAAGAAAAACATGAATGAAAATAGATTTACATTTTGGTATCCGTGTGTGAAATGATGAGAAGAATACCCATAAAATTCAGATAACATTGCCTCTGGGGACAGAGAGAACCAGGGGTCTGGAGTGGTATTAAAAGGGGCTTTAACTTGATCTGTAATGGCTTATTTCATTTAAAAAGTGAGTGGAAGGCCGAGTGCAATGGCTCATACCTATAATGGACTTTGGGAGGTCGAGGAGGGCAAATCGCTTGAGCCCAGGAGTTGGAGACCAGCCTGGGCAACATGGCAAAACCCTATCTCTACAAAAAATACAAAAATTAGCTGGGTGTGGTGGCACATGCCTGTAGTCCCGGACACTGGGAAGGCTGAGGCGGGAGGATTGCTTGAGCCTGGGAGCTCAAGGCTGCAGTGAGCTATGATTGCGCCATTGTACTCCAGCTTAAGTGACAGAGGGAGATTCTGTCTCAAATAAATAAATAAATAAATAAATAAATAAATAAATAAAAATAAAGTGAGTAGAAGCTTCTATAACCAATTTTTTTTTTCTTTTTTCTTTTTTAGGCAGGGACTCACTGCATGTGGCCCAAAATGTTAACAGTCATTAATTAGGAAAAGTAGAATATAAATTAAAGGTCTCATTTAATTTTATATAGTGAGCCATATGAAACTGCCAGTATCAAACGATTTTGATCTATAAAAATGCAAATTTTATATGATTCAACCTAATTAATTTTTTTAGTGTTTCAAAATTTAAAAACAGAATCAATCTTTTTAAAAAATTCTTATTTCTTCAGCCACCAGCACAACACAATGTACTTGATAAAAGATGCCACTGTAAACCTGAAAGCCTTTTGCAAGGTAAGACAAGCAAAATTGAGAAAAGAGGTAAGTGGCGTGTTTTTGGACAATAATGACTTTATCTGATTTGTGTTCCAAATCCCAGATCAATGGAATCGACTTTCAATTCAATTAACTTTTGATACTTAAACGTATATCTGTTTATTCATTTTAATAAAAAAATTCCTATTTTTAAATGTAAAATTGAGAAGCATATGAATAAGGAACTGCTGCAGTATGATGCCTTTGCACCTGGGAAAGGTAAGTGTCAACTGATCCCATAAGACTTCTAGAACTGAACATAGTGTGCCCAGAGAATTACAGGTACATAAATTCAAACTAAGTTATCTGGGATGATTGGTTTGGATATCTCTGCATCTACTATGAATGACATAAGTAAGGAAACTCATTGACAAAGGCAGTGCTTATATGTGTCAGGATACATAGGGTAAAACTGGTGGAGGATGCAACTTGCAACTTTTAACTAATAACTTACCTTTTGCTGAACCTGTTGAACTTGGCTATGCTTAGAAATATGAGGGGGATACTACAAGGTGGAGTTTTCCTCCCTGTGTCTTCCTATGGTGATAAGAATGATAGGTACAAAAGAACAAATGATGCACATATTTAATATAAAGCCTATTGGGATAGAAATATGTCATTTATTTATTTTGTTAGTTCAAAAGAGAAGAATAGACAGATTTTTTAAATTACGAAGCTGGATTCTTTAGAATGGGTCCCCAAATTTACCTTGATGAAGAGTTGCTCACTTGAAATCTTTAAGCTGAATAGTAAAAAAGCAAGAGAGAGGAAGAGGCCTGCGGAGAGTGTTAAGAGTTAGCTGGATAGTTGGAAGGCCACAGCGGGTGCTTGGGGCCCAGCAAAGAGTACAGCTCTCTTAATTTCAAATCAAATAATGATTTACCATGCTGCAGTTGCAGGAAATGACAGCTGTGGCCACACGTTTTCCCTCTACCCACCCACATCAAAATGCCAATGAGTTCTACGTCTTGCTCCTTTCTGGTAATGTAACAGCACTTAAAGCAAGTACTTCAATAGCTGTGGGCCACCAGAAGGATGGAGCCCAGAGCCTGCTGTCTTGTGATTAGTGGGTGGAAGCACATATCTCACTGTTACATCATGATCAAACTGCTGCACACTTAAAAAGTTCAAAATCCAGTGTCTGGACCTGGTTTTTCTAAGAAGGCATGCTTTAGGTTTTTATTGAAGGTAATATATTTCTGGAATAAAAATAGCAACTATAGCATACCAAAAATAATGATATTGACAATAACAATGAAAGTTAATTGAGCATTTACTCTTTGAGGGACACCAGACTCAGCATTAGAAAGCTTATCTTCTATAATTCAAATAGCAACTCTATAACATAGGTGCTATTTTCATTATTTTCATTTTACAACTGAGAAAATTAAGGCACAGAGAGATGAAATTATGTGCCTAAGGGACTCACGGCTAATAGGTGGCAAAATAATGATTTGAAACTTGACTGTTATTCTCAAAAGCCCATGAGCACCATCTTTCTAGACTTAAAAACTAAATTGTCTTTCTCTTATTATCATCACTATTTAACATTTTCCACAAGGTTGGCCTAACCATCAACCATTGTGCTTTTGGAAAAAAATTTCTAATGGCATACTTACTCCCCATATATCCCCTTCCATCTGTTTCTTTGCAAAGATGATTGACGACTGAGCCTAGAGTCTAAAAATGCTGTCAACATCTGCAGCCCCAGGAGCTCATACAAAGTAACTAACTGGAAAGTCATTAACTGATGCAGTAACTATTTTCTGTCCCCAAGAGAACCTTGGCACCTTGGAGCAGGACTCTTGGGCCCTACATGGAGAGACCAGTATAGTAATGTATAATGCAGCTCAACATATGTGTCAAACAAACAGGGCCATTGGTGGCACAGACTGAGGTGCCTACTTCAAATGAAATGATATTCCAGCACTATCCTCCTGTATTATAGTTAAAGCAGCAAATGGTTAATTAAAAGCAATCTCTTTTGTTTCTGAGGAGACCCTTTCTCCTTTGCCAATAGATGACTGTTTATACTCCCAGTTTATTTCTTCAGTCCTAAAGATATTTTATTGCCTGCTAAACTTAGTTTTCTCTAAATTGCTGGAGAAGAAAAACACCCCAAACTGCTTATTTCATCAAAACTGGCTCCTATATTATATTGGCCAAAATGAAATCCACCAATCCAGGGCACCAGAGTTGATAATATGAGAGAGGGGTGCTTGATAAGATTTTAAAATTTCTCTGAAGTCACAGTTGGTCATTACTTAACCTGTCAATCTCACAAGTACTTAGTAGGAGTCTCTCCATCTCCTACCAGATAATTGCATTAAGTTATATTGTTTGAATTACTGTCATATAAGCACTGAGAGGAAAGAGAATATGAACAACTGCTTCATAAAGCATTTAGAATATTGCCAAGTGTAAAAAATGCTTAAGTGCTGATCAAGATGACATGTGGTAAATTAGCCCCCAGCATCATGGCAGAGTTGACTGGCTCTAAAGTCACCTGACTTCCTGACAGCCCTGTTCCTTGGCAGGTATTGGAGATTTAAGTAGTGGTGCTGGATTTCGATAGTACTCCCAAGGATGCAAGTGTGCTAAGGCTTTCTCCTCAAGGCGTGACACTTAGCACACTTGTGTGGCCTGGACTGATATCTTGGCTCTGCCACTTTCTTGTCATGTGATCCAGTGCAATAATTTAATTTTCCTGAATCTCACTTTCCCAATCACTAAAATGGGAACAGGGCTACTTTTCTTTCCTGCTTCACTAGGCTATTGTGTGGCTCCAATAAGAAAAACTGTAGAAAAATGCTTTGAAGAAAAATGGTTTGAAGAATACGTAAGTACTTAAGTACTATAAAAATGCATTGATAGCTGAGAATTTTGAGTGGTGTGTGTGTGTGTGTGTGTGTGTGTGTGTGATAGAGAGAGAGAGAGAGAGAGGGAATACAAGTAGAGGTGGGCTAGTGCGGAGGACTTAGACTTTATTATTATTATTATTATTATGGAGTCTTGCTCTGTAGCCCAGGCTGGAATGCAGTGGTGTGATCTTGACTCACCATAACCTCCACCTCCCAGGTTCAAGCGATTCTCCTGCCTCAGCCTCCTGAGTAGCTGGGATTACAGGCATGCATCACCATGCCCGGCTAATTTTTGTATTTTTAGTAGAGAGAGGGTTTCGCCATGATTGTCATGGTCTCGAACTCCTGACCTCAGGTGATCCGCCCACTTTGGCCTCTCAAAGTGCTGGGATTACAGGCATGAGCCAATGCACCCTTTGGCTTATTATTTTATTATTATTTTAATGCTTTCTCCACACTTGAGAAATTGGTCAACAGTTATGATTAAATTACTAGCACCAGTTTTGAATACCTCTTAGGAAACTCACCAATAAGTTATTATTAGTCTACCATGTATTTCCTGGGCAAAAATAATTCATTTAGCTCTGAATGTTTATCTAAGGCATGAAAAACTTGGTTTAGTTTTTTGAGTATCTGCAATGTCATCAAACTTATCCAAATATTTAATCTAAATTCTATGTGCTGTCATTTAAGGCCATTATGTCTGGTTCTTTCCTCATCAGTTAATCTCTATAATAGTGCTCTATCTGGCTCATTCCATCTTTTTATATTTCTGTAGACAGTTATCACCCCAAATGCCTTCATTTTATTTCTGAGCCAGCTATCTTTTTCTTGACTCAAAGGCCATCATTTGGAAATATTTGTCACTTATAGTTGGTCTCTTATGAAATCTGAAACACATTACATCTACCTGTTTAAATTCAGGATCACGGGCTCTTGCTTGTCCTTGCTCTATGAATCAAGGTAGAGGGCTCTCCTATAAACTGTTTTTTTGCTATTTTCCTGTCACTGCGTGTACCTTTTCTCCTCACCCAAAATAATCCAAGATAAGCAGGGAGGAAAAAGGACTTCCCTGGGGTGAAGTGGCTCTTACCACAAAGACTTCACAGCAGATGCAAAGGCCACTGTTCTTGGTAAAGGCGTGAGTTATGTCCAGGAGAGCAGGTCTTGTCATGGGTCCCCCTGTTAAGACAATGCACTGGGGCCTGGAAATAAAAAGAAGATGTGAAAATGGGCCCCTGCAAGAAGCCTGTAACCTTAGAACCATTGCAATGGGATGACCGGTACAGAGGCTTGGAAAAATGGGGCAACCTCTCCCCTATCTATATTTTGGGTTTCGCACCAGTATTCTTGAATCATCCTGCCTGTCTGTCTTGACATGTTTGTGTTCTCAGTTCAGTTAGTCCTAGCAAAAGTGTTAAGTAAGGAAAAAGTGGTCTTATGGTCCCTGATATGGTTTGGCTGTGTTCCCACCCAAATCTCATCTTGAATTGTAGCTTCCATAATCCCCATGTATTGTGAGAGGGACCCAGTGGGAGGTAATTGAATCATGGGGACAGATGTTCCCATGCTGTTCTCATGGTAGTGAATAAGTCTGAAGAGACCTGATGGTTTTATAAAGGGCAGTTCCCCTGCATACACTCTCTTGCCTGTCACCACGTAAGACATGACTTTGCTCCTCCTTCACCCTCCGCCATGATTGTGAGGCTTCCTCAGCCATGTGGAACTGTGAGTCTATTAAATCTCTTTTTCTTGAAAAATTACACAGTCTTGGGTATTTCTCCATAGCATCATGAAAATGGACTACAATTCATACTGGTAGAGTGGGGTGCTGCTGTAAAGATACCCAAAAATGTGGAAGTGACTTTGGAACTGGATATAACAGGCAGAGGCTGGAACAGTTTGGAGGGCTCAGAAGAAGACAGAAAAATGTGGGAAAGTTTGGAACTTCCTAGAGACTTGGAGGGCTCAGAAGAAAGGAAGATGTGTAAAAGTTTGGAATTTCATAGAGACTTATTGAATGGCTTTGACCAAAATGCTGATAGTGATATGGACAATAAAGTTCAGGCTGAGGTGGTCTCAGATGGAGATGAAGAGCTCCTTGGGAACTGGAGTAAAGGTCACTCTTGCTGTGCAAAGAGACTGGCAGCATTTTGCCTCTGCCCTAGAAATCTGTGAAACTTTGAACTTGAGAGAGATGATTTAGGTATCTGGCAGAAGAAATTTCTAAGCAGCAAAGTGTTCAAGAGGAAACAGAGCAAAAAAGTTGGAAAAATTTGCAGTAGAAAGGAAAAAACCATGTTCTGGGGAGAAATTTAAGCTGGCTGCAGAAATTTGCATAGGTAACAAGGAGGCAAATGCTAATCACCAAGACGATGGGGAAAATATTTCCAGAGCATGTCAGAGAACTTCACAGCAGCCTCTCTCATCACAGGCCTGGAGGCCCAGGAGGGAAATATCGTTTCCTGGGCATGGTCCAGGGCCCCCTGCTGTGTGCAGCCTAGGGACTTGGTGCCCTTTGTCCTAGCTGCTCCAGCCATGGCTAAAAGGGGCCAAGGTATAGCTTGGATGGTGGCTTCAGAAGGTGAAAGTCCCAAGCCTTGGCAGCTTTCATGTGGTGTTGGTCCTGTGGGTGCATAGAAGACCAGAATTGAGGTTTGAGAACCTCCACCTAGATGTCAGAGGATGTATGGAAATGCCTGGATATCCAGGCAGAGGTGTGCTGCAGGGGCAGAGCACTCATGGAGAACCTCTGCTAGGGTAGAAGGGAAATGTGGGGTTGGAGCCCCCAGACAGACTCCCCACTGGGGCACTGCCTAGTAGGTCTGTAAGAAGAGGACCACAGTCCTCTAGACCCCAGAATGGTAGATCCACCGACAGTTTGCACTGTACACCTGGAAAAGCTGCAGACACTCAACACCAGCCAGTGAAAGCAGCCAGGAGGGAGGCTGTACCCTGCAAAGCCACAGGGGCAGAGCTGCTCAACACCATGGGAACCCACCTTGCATCAACATGACCTGGATATGAGACATGGAGTCAAAGGAGATCATTTTGGAGCTTTAAGATTTTACTGCCCCACTGGATTTCGGACTTGCATGGGGCATGTAGCCCCTTTGTTTTGGCCAATTTCTTCCATTTGGAACAGGTGTGTTTACCAAATGCCTGTATCCCCATTGTATCTAGGAAGTAACTAACTTGCTTTTGATTTTACAGACTCATAGGCAGAAGGGACATGCCTTGTCTCAGATGAGACTTTGGACTGTGGACTTTTGAGTTAATGCTGAAATGAGTTAAGACTTTGGGGGACTGTTGGGAAGGCATGATTAGTTTTGAAATGTGAGGACAAGAAATTTGGGGGGGGGCCGGGGATGGAATGATATGGTTTGGGCTGTGTCCCCACCTAAATCTCATCTTGAATTATAGTTCCCATAATCCCCATGTGTTGTGGGAGGGACCCAGTGGGAGGTAATTGAATCATGGGGGTGGGTTTTTCCTGTGCTGTTCTCATGACAGTGAATAAGTCTCCCAAGAACTGATGGTTATATAAAGGGCAGTTCCCCTGCACACACTCCCTTGCCTGCCACCATGTAAGACATGCCTTTGCTCTTCCCTTGCCTTCTGCCATGATTGTGAGGCCTCCCCAGCCATGTGGAACGGTGAGTCCATTAAGCCTCTTTTTCTAAAATTATAAATTACCCAGTCTTGGGTATTTCTTCATAGCAGTATGAAAATGGACTAATACAGTCCCCCTGTCCTTTTTCCTCTAGCCACTTACCACAAATCCCAAGGCAATCTGTTCCTCTCCAAGCAAGATTTTTATGTTACTTTCTTTCATTCTTCATACAAGGTTGCGCTTGAGGTTTTATTCAAAATAAGATACAACTAATGAAAAGCTAAAAGCGTTACTTTTAAGAGAATTCAGTAAGCCCTAAAGCCTTAAGCAGAATGGAAACAATAGCAGAGTAATGTGTATGGGGATTTAGGATCATCTCTCTGAAGTCACATTACTTAGTCCACCTTGCTATCTCCACGCATGGAAGGTGACACCTGGCACTATGAGGGGCTGTAGTTTGGGATGGACATAGCTGAGTGTGGAAGGAAAGAAGCACTCACTTACAGGAGGTGGTGTCATGAAAATGTGGCAGTTTTGTATGACTGCTTATTTTTAGAATGTACCCCTAAAGCTTATAACTACTTGAATGCCCTTGTCTCTTATAAAGGAGAGCCACTTCTAGGGTGGAACAACACCAGGATGCCTGAGACACCAGCTTTACCTGAAGTTTTTTACGTGGTCTTCCACTGTGGTTAATTCCAGAGCATTGTCTAAAGCACTCACGTAGGAAAGAGCCTGTGTGGAGGAGCCCCAGTTCACATCTGTGGATAAAGGAGGAAATTGGCATAAAAAGCACTGACCTTTCCTCTGTGCACCATGAATAATTTTTACAAGTCATTCCCTTCTATGATTTTCCTTGGCTATGCCAGCAAAGATGAGTGCCCAAATTAGAGAAAATATAGTGTGGGATTTCCTAAAAAGCACTTTGTATCCTTCTATGAATACTACGTGAATCTTCAGAAGCGAAGGCTTCATTCCAGCAAAGGATCAGACTGTACAACTGCAGTCCTAGAAATCTTGCTTGGTGGGAGAGGCTGTGCGATAACCACATTGCAGGCAGATAGACTTGGGAAACTGGTCAGTCCCTGAATAAATTCAAAGTGTCTTCACAAATTCTTTTTTTTTTTTTTGAGATGGAGTTTCACTCTGTCACCAGGCTGGAGTGCAGTGGCACGATCTTGGCTCACTGCAACCTCCACCTCCCGGGTTCAAGAGATTTTCGTGCCTCAACCTCCTGAGTAGCTGTGACTACAGGCACCCGCCACCATGTCTGGATAATTTTTGTATTTTTAGTAGAGACAGGGTTTCACCATATTGGCCAGACTGGTCTCAAACTCTTGACTTTGTGATCCACCCATCTCGGTCTCTCAAAGTGCTGGGATTACAGGCGTGAGCCACCGCGCCTGGCCCAAATTCTTAAACTGGAAGGAGAAGCAGCATTTCTGTATACACAGATAGTGTGCAGTAATCTTTATATTTTGAATAGTAAAACTGAATAGCACGGGAATTCTATGAAGAGGATCAAGATTCTTTAGCAAACATTTTAGATGGATCTTTGAGAACCTAATCCCTAATCTTCATCATAAGGGAGGTCAGCTCTATCATCCCTCCCCTTCCCCCCGCCTCCGCTTTTTCTTTTTGTTTGAGACGGAGTCTGGCTCTGTCACCCAGGCTGGAGTGCAGTGGCGCGATCTGGACTTACTGCAAGCTCCGCCTCCGGGGCTCACGCCATTCTTCTGCCTCAGCCTCCCGAGTAGCTGGGACTACAGGCGCCCGCCACCACGCCCGGCTAATTTTTTGTATTTTTTTTAAGTAGAGACGGAGTTTCACCGTGTTAGCCAGGATGGTCTCCATCTCCTGACATCGTGATCCACCCGCCTCGCCCTCCCAAAGTGCTGGGATTACAGGCGTGAGCCACGAAGCCCGGTCTTTTTTTTTTTTTTTTTTTTTTTTTTTTTACGAATTTAAATATTAAATGGATCTTCCAAGGTTTATGAGAGGAAGTCCCTGGCAAGAATGTACAGATACACCCCAGATGACAAACAGAACCTATTCTCCTTAGCCTTGTTCTAGAAAGCCAGGGAAATGGGTGAACAATGATTATCTGGAGATAAAGAAGATCAATATTGATTAAGTGTTGATTGTGCATCAGGCGTGAAGCATACCTTAGGCTGTTTATTTTTATAGGGATAAAAACTCTACTTGTCAATTGGACGTTTGTATGTAAAAAGTGAACCTTGAACAATACCTCACATCGTATACAAAAATTAACTCAAAATGGATAATAGACCTAAATATACTTTCCAAAGCATTAAAACTTCTAGAAGTTTGTGACTCTGGATAAGGAAAAGATACCTTAGATCAGATGCAACATGGTAAGCCATTAAAAAAAAAAGATAAATTAGACTTCACAAAAACTTAGAACTTTTACTCTTCAAAACAAACTGTAAGGAAAATAGAGAAACCACAGATCCAGAGAAAATATTTGCAAAACACATACTACTAAAGGATTTGCATCCAGAATAGATAAAGAACTCTCATTACTGAATAATAATAAAACAACTAAAAAATGAGCGAAAGATTTAAACAGACACTTGACTAAAAAAGATATATGGATGGCAAATAAGATGTTCAACATCGTTAATCATTGGGAAAATGCAAATTAAACCACAATGAGGTGGCACTACACATCTATTAGAATGGCTTTTAAAAAATCATCTGGCAATAATACATGCTGACAAACACGTGGAGCATCTAGGACTCCCATTCATGGCTTGTAGGAATGGAAAATAATACTGCTACCACAGAAAACAGTTTGGCAGTTTCGTATAAAGTTATATATACACTTACTATTAATCATAAATCCCACTACTAGATATTTACCCAAGGGAAAATGAAAACATAAGTCCACATAAAGTGCTGTGGACCTAAACTGAAAACAACTCAGTTGACCATCAACTGGTGAATAGAATTTAAAAATATATGTGATGTATTCATACAATAGAATACTACTCAGTGATACCAAAGAATAAACCACTTACATATGCAACAGCATGGATAAATCTAAAAGCATTCTGCTAAGTGAAAGGAAGTCTTCTCAAAGGCTATATCGTGTATGTTTCTATTTATGTGGTAATTTGGAAAAGGCAAAGCTACAGGATCAGACATCAGAAAAGCAGCTGCCTGAGGCTAAGTTGGAGGGTGGAGATTGACTACACAGGGGTATAATGGAACTTGTGAGGATGATGGAAATATCCTGTATCTTGATGATGGTTACAGCACTGTACAAGTTTGTCAAAACATATAGACAGCACATTTAAAAGGGCTGAATTTTGCCATATGTAAGTTATACGTGATGTTAACAATATGTAAAGTAATAAAAGCTAAACAGACCCCTCCAAGGTAGTTACTACAAGCTCTGCTTTACTGGCAGAGTAAGGGAAAGGAGAATGTGAGGGTGGCTCTGGGTTACCCTGCACTGCACTGACTGCAGCCCCTCTTAAATTTAATATACATGGTACTAAAGTCAACACCCAAAGTTCAGATCCAATTGTTTATCCAATTGATTAGCCTGTGGCATCTTCCTATTGCTCACAACATCAGATTCTTTGGCATGACCTTTACGCTTCTTATTTATCTGGCCCCCACCAACTCTTCCAGGCTCTCCCTGTGATCCTTCTCCCCATCACTCAGGAACTTTCTGTGTGTTGAAGGCCTTGAGCCTTCCCAAATATGCTGCCCCGCACTTGCATGTGTCCTTAATGTCATTCATGCTTCACCTTCTGCCCAAAATACCATTCCCTGACTCTGATTAACCAAACCCCAGTTGCTTGCTTTTTTTTTAATTTAAAAAAACCCTCATTTATTTATTCATTTAAAAAATATTTGTTAAATGTCCACTGAGTGTTTGACTCTGTGAACATAAGTTAGGAACCGGAAAGTTTTCCTGGATAATTCCAAAGTTAATCCTTCCCTCCCCTTTTCTCAGCAATTTGCTCATATTACTCTCATAGTGGTTACTATATTGAATCATAATTAATTCCTTAAGTGTGACTCTGTGAACTCCTTGAGGACAGGGACTATATCTAATTTATCAGGACATCAGAAACAGAAAGTGATGTAATGGAAAGCTTGTCAGGTTGGTTTGGTATCATATACATTCTGGTTATATGGTCAGCTCCATCACATCTTGATTATTACTTTGGCAAGTAGTCAACTCTTTGAACCCCAGTTTCTTCATCTGTAAAATGGGACTAATAGTATTGTGATGATTGAATGAGTGCACGGTATATAACAGGTGCTCAACAAGGTTAACTATTGTTGTTATTATTCTTATTCTTATTTTTTGAGACAGAGTTTCGCTCTTGTTGCCCAGGTTGGAGTGCAGTGGTGTGATCTTGGCTCACTGCAACCTCCGCTTTCTGGTTTCAAGCGATCCTCCTGCCTCAGCCTCCTGAGTAGCTGAGGTTACAGGGGCCCGCCACCACACCTGGCTAATTTGTGTATTTTTAGCAGAGATGGGGTTTCACCATGTTGGCCAGGCTGGTCTTGAACTCCTGACCTTGTGATCCGCCTACCTCAGCCTCCTAAAGTGCTGGGATTACAGGCGTGAGCCACCACACCCGGCCCCAACTATTGTTACTATTATATTGCACGATATTATTAATATCCACCTTACATATGCCTCACCTAAGCACATAAAAGCTGCTCAATAAATGCTTAATAAATGAGTAGTTAGAGAGAGATTTGGAAACCCTATTCCAGACAGTCATTATCTTACCTGGCTTCTTATAAGTCACATAGACGTAAAGGAAGAATTCAATGACATAGGTGATGACAGCTGCCCACCAGTTGATGACAAACATGACTGCACAGCACAAAACAGCTCCAAAAAGAGATACCCACATGTTGTAAATTCCATACGCAGGTCTCCATCCTGAAAACAAAATATGCAGAAGGAAAACTTCCACTCTACTATGATCATGGCACTGAATATTAGAAGAATGCAGGTAACATGCCTTTTTCCTTACATAAAGAATCAGAACTTTTAGGCCATGTTCCAGAATCTGTGATTATTTTCCTATGGTCTTGGGTCCCTGGTCTATGAAGATGGTACTTACACCAAATAGAATGCTGTAAAGTTTAGGAAATGTTAAGCATCTGAAAAATAAGCCATTCAGGACCCTCCATACTCCGTGCTCCCGATTGTCTTCCCAAACTTCCAAACCTTAAGCATCTAGTATCTATGCCATCAGGAGCTGAAAAGAGGCAGGAGGAATGGAAAGAGTGGGATCTACCAGGTGGGGAGGAGAAACTTCTTGGTTGTCAGAGAAAGAAAAAGAGAAAACAATGGGCTTTTTGCTCCCTTGGAGAAGGTGGAGTAGTCATCAAGGGTCAATCTGCTTGACTTCCTGGTAGCTTCCATTACCCTAAGAGGACAGTGCTTGCCCTTTCAGAAATAATAATTGATGAAAAAAGATGGAGAAATGGCTTTTTAAACTTAATGGCTAGCAAAGGCTTCTTAAACCCAATGTGTTAATGTGTCATGCATTTTGCAATGGAAATATTTCTCACAGTGCGCACATGCGTGGGAGTTTTCTGTGTTCTCTTAGTTCCCTGAAATGGAAGCAACTGGAAGACAGTATGGACAGGAGGGAAAAGCTCTGATACGAAGGGCACCTTTTGTTAATGAATGGGGTATGTTTTAAATTAGGAGTTGCCAAAACACAACAGAACTTTTAAGTGTTTGGGAGCAATTTTCTAAATGGCCACAAGATGGACATAGCACTTCAAGAACATCATTGAAAATAGTCTTATTTTTCTCTGAGTCTGGCTTCCCGTCCGTGTGTGTGTGTGTGTGTGTGTGTGTGTGTGTGTGTGTGTGTGTGAGGCAGACATTTTCTGGGTTTGTGTATCCATGTGTCTTCCTCTATATGCTATTCTATATTTTCCTGTCTCTCCCCCTCTTTCCCGTTCTCTTTTTTACTCTTTTCCCTGGCTGCCTCTATTATTTCACCTTATTTTTCAAAAGTGGCCATAACATGGCATGGAGTCACACATTTCTGTGTTAACAAAACACACAAAGAAACAAAAATACTCTGCTACTTTCTGTAGCCTAGTATTCGTTAGATTAAGATTGGTCTGCCATCTATATTTTGTCTTATTGGCAGCAAGTTTTTCCAAAGGAGGCTTAATATCTTGTCAGGCCCTCAATGAGTGGAAATGTGTTTATATATCCGGTAAAAGTTCTCAAGGTGGAGAACTTTCTGAAGGTAGATAATGACAACTCTCTATTCTGGTAGAAAGGCAGAAGAAACTGTAGTGGACAATGAAAGCAAAGAAGAGGTGAGGAGTGACTAGAAAGGGGAAGGTTCTTTGGTGTGAAATTTTGAACAGCTTTAAACCACAGCCCAAAGGGTGCACTGATGCCACCACCATCAATGCAGCCTATCTACATTGCCTCCACTCAGCAGGTAATTATGGGAACTACTCATCCTTCTCTTCTGCACCATGGGCAGGAAACAAATTTGATAGTAAGGAAGTTTCAAATATATACATTAATTCCACTTCTGTGGTCACTTTCACCCTGGAAATAAATAGTGGTGTTTTTCTACTGCTGAAATAAGTGTGGTTTCTCTTGCAATGAATAATTTATTGCCACAGGAGAAAATTGACTTTCCGGTTGGTCAAAAAGGCCATTGCTCAAATGATTCTTTTTCTATTTCAAAACTCATCCCCAAACTCACCAAAATAAAGTGGATTATGCTTCCCACTAGGATATAAGGAAACATATAAACACAGATTGAACACTTTTCACTGATTTATTTCATTTTATTGAGACAACCTAACTGTTTGCTTAGGCATATTTTAGTTTGGAAGTCAGCTTACCTGGAGATTTGGCATAAGAGGCATGGAAGCAGGAGAAATTAATAAGTGCATATGAGGCCAGGAAAAAGTTGGAGATGATGGGAGCAATGGTGTTCAGTTCCGCTGTAAAAGTAACAGAATTGAACATGTACGTATGAGTGATGAGACCAGGGGCTGAACAGCTGTTATAGCCTCGAAGCTTGACTTTATTTGGAAATTGAAAACATAGCGAACATCTGTCAAAGTTTAAGAAGTTAGTCATTTTTCTTTGGGGATACATATTTACTCTTAGCTAGGGTTTCCATAAAGTAAGTAATAAAAAAGCCTACCAATCAGAAAATAGACAATCGAGACCTCTACCTACAAAAAGTTCAAGTGGCAACGGGTAGGTGTGCGACTGGGCATACAATTAACTCCCCTGTAGCTTTTCTGGAGGCATCTAATCCTGTGTTCTATAACTGTTCTGTATGCAATAAGTAGGCTCTGCAGGATATTAGTTAAATAGCAGTGCACCGAAAACTCCCCAGTTGAAATCTCCCTGCATAGGCCCAATATGTGTTCTCTGATTTTTAGGACTCTTTGTCATTCATACCTTTTTCACATCTCTAGAGAGTTCTACCTCTCAAGGCTAGCCAAAATATTATTATTATTATTATTTTGAGATAGAGTCTAGCTCTTGTCACCCTGGAGTGCAATGGCACAATCTCGGCTCACTGCAACCTCTGCCTCCCGGGTTCAAGCGATTCTCCTGCCTCAGCCTCCCTAGTAGCTGGGACTATAGGCACCCACCACCACGCCCAGGTAATTTTTGTAGTTTTAGTAGAGACAAGGTTTCACTACGTAGGCTGCACTGGTCTTGAACTCCTGACCTCCAGTGATCTGCCCACCTCAGCCTCCCAAAGTGCCAGGATGAACAGGCATAAGCCACCGTGCCTGGCCCCAAAATACTTTTGCCTCAGGAGTAAATATCTGGTATGATTTAATTCCAGCTGGATTTTTTTACTGGGCAATATAAGAAAAAATATAGAGACGTCATCCTTTATCTGAAGGTCAGACATCTATCACCCTCAATGATGCAAATGATGCAATGATGCAAATGATGCAATGATGCAAATGCAGGCAGCTGGGTGTGATTCTGGACCATGGATACCAACAAGAAAGTAGGCAAAACAGCTGCCATGAAGCTTATGGGTGGAGCCAATGCACTTGTTCTGAAAGAATGATTTTAAAGGATATTATCTAATGTATACAAGACTTTAAAAACTTTGGTTGCTTATTCGCTTAAATGCAGCACAGGGCAATGATTTGAGATCTTAGAGGCTAAATTACATAATTGAAACATCTCTATATGAAATCAGTTTTAATTTAATTTTTAAAAATCTAACAAACACAGAGAGTTACAAATTCCCCTCTTCAGCCTCATACAAATGCTATGAGGATTCATGAATTATAGTCCCTTCCTGAGTTCAATATGTAACTATGAGGAGCCCTCATTGCTTGGCACTGCTGTGCTGAGGAAGTCTCTGCCCGCCTATGTGTGGCTTCCAAAGTCCTCTGCCTTCTGCTTCTTTTCCTCTGATATGCTCATCAGCAAAAGTGGGGCCTTAGGGAGGAGAGAGAAATGTGCAAGTTTAAGTTGATGAATGTGCCTCTCCAAGATTATGTAGCTGTTTCCATATCACCTGGGGAGAGGAAGCCGAGATTATAGTCTAGGTAAGTGATTCTCAAATACCAGTGGTCTACGAATCTCTTGAGGAGCTTGTGAAATGTAGACTCCTTACCCTCAGTGAGTCTGACTCAGTTACTCTGGAATTGGGCCTGAAGTCTCCGCACTTTCCCAAACACCCCAGGTGATTGCGACATAGATGGTCAGTGGACCACATTTCCAGAAACACTAACAGGCAATTCAATTCTGCTAGCCATCAGGTCAGTAGATATGGCAGCTGGGGGAGACTCTAGATTTAGACAGTTTCAGGCAGGTGGGAGGAAGGATTCAGCTGCATGTGGTTGGATGGATTTCGAACACTCAAGATTCAAAGAATAGATTAAAATTCAAAGTCTACCTCGAGTTCCTCAAAGGCCCTCTACACACAAGGATTTCTCATTTCCTTCTTAGATGCCAATATTCCCAAATAGGATCCTAAACATAAAACAAGTAATTTTTCAAACTAAAAGGAAAGCCCTATGAATAATCGGAAGAATTCTTTGGTTTTCAATAAAAACAAGAAAACTTTACAAACCAATAAGAATAAATGCCATGGCTATAAGATAAGTGAGAATATATCCTCTCAGGGGTTCATTGTTTTTCCCGTATCCCTTTGCAAAAAACTGCAGGGCTTTGTAGATGTTGTCCTTGCACAGAGCCTAATGGAAAAGAAGAGAAGAAATTTGTCATTTATAGCTATGCACAGTCATTTTCTCTAGGTGATTCAAACAAGAAGATTTGGGGAAAGATTAAGTGATACACAAGATGAGGCACAAGTTAACACTGCAGTTTATCATTCTTTATATTATTTGAATCGATCTTGACTATGTGGCAGGCATAGAACTTGAGCCAGATGCAAACATTAACTGTTTCAGAAAATGATGGAAAATGATTGCCAGTGAGAACGAATATTTCAGCTTGATTCACATTCTGTGGAAATAGCAATAGGGAGAAGCACAAGCTGTTGTGCTTGTATTACCTGGAACACTTTGGGTGCGCTGACAAGGGAGGCCAGGGCGGAGGAGAGTGTTGCAGAAAAGATTCCCGCAGTGATGAGGGGGCCAAACCCTGATACCATGCTCATGACCTTGAGAAGAGAGGTACAAGTAAGGAGAATTTCTGTGATTTGGAATCTGTTTCATAAGCAAATGGCTTTCAACTAGATTTTTTCCCCCTGCTTCATTCTCACATTCCTTTTGTTGTTGTTGTTGTTTGTTTGAGACAGTCTCGCTCTATCGCCCAGGCTGGAGTGCAGTGGCACGATCTTGGCTCACTGCAACCGCTGCCTCCCGGTTCAAGCGATTCTTGTACCTCAGCCTACCGAGTAGCTGGGATTACAGGCACCTGCCACCACGCCTGGCTAATTTTTGTATTTCTAGTAGAGACGGGGTTTCACCATGTTGGCCAGGCTGGTCTTGAACTCCTGACCTCAAGTGATCCGCCCGCCTCAGCCTCCCAAAGGGCTGGGATTATAGTCGTGAGCCACCGCACTTGGCCATTCTCACATTCTTAATTTTATTTTTTAAAAATAGAAATGGCCTTTTTGGTTATTTATAAGATAATAAATGCTCACCGCAATATATCCAGAAGATATTGGAAAGAATAAAGAAAGAAATGGTTTCAAGGATTTTGACATTTTCCCCTCTGTTCTTTGTGGCCATATGTTTCTTTGATGATAGGGAATTCTATCCAGCAGAAAGTAGTATTTTAATAAGGTTTGGGGAGGGGCTCAGCTGTTTACTAGTCTTTTTACAGCCATTAACCTTTCTTCTTCCTGCACACAGAGGCTTTTCAGACCTTTGCTATTTCTGTGCTCATTAAACATAATTTTAGATCTGAGACATGATGTGATTCTATTAATTTAAGTCATATTTTGGAATAATGACTTCAGCTGAGTTAATTTCTCTTTGTGGGTTGTTAAAACAGAGGAATGAAGCTTTCGCGACAAATTTACTTCTCCCTCTGCTCACCAATCATGCAGACCAATTAATATGTTTAAAGTCCTACAGTTTTCCTAACTTCCATTGTTCCTTCCCCCTTATTTACCTTCCCTCTGGCACTCACAATTTCTCTCTTAGCCTTGTCTTCTAGGCTTTCCAGGGCCATCTCAGAGGCTTTGTCTAAGCTGAAGGCCATGTATGAAATGCATTCCAAGATTTCTCAGCGAACTTAAAGCAGGACTGTCATTTGACCCAGCAATCTCTTTACTGGGTATATATCCAAAAGAAAATATATCATTCAACCAAAAAGATACAGGCATCTGTATGTCTATTGCAGCACTATTCACAATAGCAAAGACATGGAATCAACCTAGATGCCCATCAATGGTGGACTGGATAAAGAAAATGTGGTACACATACACCATGCAATACTACACAGCCGCAAAAAGAATAAAATCGTGTCCTTTGCAGCAACGTGGATGCAGCTAGAGGCCACTATCCTAAGCAAATTAACACAGGAACAGAAAACCAAATACCACATATTCTCACTTACAAGTGGGAGCTAAACATTGAGTACTCATGAACATGAAGTGGCAACAAGGGACACTGGGGACTACTAGAGAGGGGATAGAGGAAGGCAAGGGTTGAAAACTAGCTATTGAGTACTATGCTTAGTACCTGGGTGAACTACTCACAGTGAACAGAGGCTACTTGTTGTAATACCCCCAAATCTCAGCATCACACAATACACTCATGTAACAAACCTGCACATGGAGGATACTCCCTGAATCTGGAATAAAAACTAAAATTATAAAAGAAAGAAATACATAACAAGTGCTAACTAATCTAAGTTCCTTTCCACCATGAAATCTTGCACAACTGATTGGAACACACATAGTGCCAGGAGATGATCTCTCCCTGATGATGGAATTCATACCACTGCCTATTGTCTCTGACTACAGGAAGTGTAACCATAGGATTTACTGCCATGTAATGACTGTATGACTCCTTTCCCTTCCACATGAATCATTCCATGCTGGATTCTTATCAGCCAATAACCAATCAGTTGCAGATTCAGAAATCTTACTCTATGTGACATTCAAAAAATGAAAATAATAGCAGTGAACATTTTTGAATTTTGCTTCAAACCTGGAAATTGTTCATCAGCCCGTACTGACATGGTTCATGTCGACATCTTGAGAAGTCATAGCCCAACCCACATGCTGCTGAACCATTGCAGTTCATCCCAGAAATGATGGTGTCATTCATGTTCCCGGTGGCATCTCGGACCACACAGGCCCCTGTGGAAACAACCGTGGCTTGTTATTTCTTTATAAAGTTCTGGTCCCTTACGGTTTTCTACTGAAAACGTAGTTTACTTTGAGTCTGAAAAGGTCCATTTCTTAGCCTCTGTTCACTGTGAGTAGTTCTTGATAACTGGAGGCTCCCATCTGCTGAGTCCTGGGGTTTCCCCTTTTCTGTAACAGGCTGCCATTTCAACTCCCTGTGTGACTTAGATTTGAGTGGTAAGAGACTTGGGAGTTGACACTCAGTCTTAATTTCTTATCTCTTAAAACTTGCATGGCAGTGCTTGGTACCTAACACATACTCAATATATATGTCTGGCTTAGTACTACCAACTGGATGTTTTTCAAGTAGAAGGATTTATTTTCTCATCTGCAAGAGAGCCAAGGGGTGGCATTATGGAATTCTATTATAGCGATTAAGAGAATGCAGCCCCTCTTTTCAACTAATGATATTCCTTGCATAATTTATCAGAGTTACAGTTCTACATTATATGCAGTTTTAATGGTTTAAACAATGAAGGAAATGTTTTAGGATAAAATACTCAGATTTCCTAGGCAATGGTCAAATAATATTGATCAGGTATCTATCTCAGATGATCTATTCCATTATTTTCATACATTTGAGTGTATCTGTCATTTTCTACTATAGCATTTTATGATGAACGTCTTTGTGCATAAACTTTTTCTTCTAGGATAGATTCTTAACAATAGAATTATGGTCATTTAGAAGACTGTTGATATATATTTTAATCACTGGCATTCCCTTATGATTTTTTCTAACTAATCTTTGCCACGTATTTGATAGGATTTTTGAAATATATGAATATACGTGTGAAGTATATATAAACTTTTCTGAACTACATGAAGGATAAATACTTTACAAACTAAATACCAACCAATAAAACTGCTTTGGATTTCAAACTCTACCCAGGGTGGATTCTCATGCCTTGCTAATAATACCTTTAAGACAGGTCCCAGTGACAGGAATAAATGTGTTCCCTTAATCTTAGCCATGGAATCCACATTCCTTGAATTTGGGAGACTTAAAAATTATAGACTCTTTTTGTTTATTTGTTTGTTTTTGTTTTTGAGACAGAGTCTCGTTCTGTCACCCAGGCTGGAGTGCAGTGCATGATCTTGGCTCACTGCGACCTCCGCCTCCTGGGTTCAAGCAATTCTCTGCCTCAGCCACCCAAGTATCTGGGATTACAGGCACCTGCCACCATGCCCAGATAATTTTTGTATTTTTAGTAGAGATGGGGTTTCACCCTCTTGGCCAGGCTGGCATTGAACTCCTGACCTCGTGATCCACCCGCCTCCACCTCCCAAAGTGCTGGGATTACAGGCGTGAGCCACTGCACCCGGCCAATCATAGACTCTTTTATCTGAAAGAGCCATTTTAAATAATCAGTGCAGGGATCCTTTTTATCATGGTACTGAGAGGTAGCCTGCCAGCCTCTACTTGAATGCTTGAAATTATGGATGTCAATTACCAAGTCAAACTATTCTTCCATATTTTACCTGTTTGCATTGTTCATTTATGTTGAACTGAACTCTTTGAATCATGTATTTTAACCTCTGCATAACAGATCTCTCAAATTCCCATGAAGCCAGGCCATGAGCCATTATTTGTACTAATGACAGGACATTGACTCCATGACTGTCCTTCTCCTATACTGGGAAAGTGTAGAAATGTATATTTTTCCACCCATTAGGGGCAAAACTAGAAGAAGCTCTGAAATCAGGTCTATACCTTTACTCATTCTCTCACTTTAACTGTAGAAAAAAGAAAACCACTCAGGAAATTTAACTTTAGTGGTTTCAGTGTCATTTAAAAATGTGTTGATTTCCTAAAGCACTGAAACAAAAAAAAAAAAATCTCTTTACATGTAACTAAACTTGGACATGCCCCAGCAATACATTTATCTACCTATTTATTTATTTTTGACACATGGTCTCACTCTGTTGCCCAGGCTGGAGTGCAGTGCTGTGATCACAGCTCACTGCACCCTTGACCTTCCAGGCTTAAGCAATCCTCCCACCTCACCCTTCCAAGTTGCTGGGATCATAGGTTTGTGCCGCCACGCCTGGCTAATTTTTTATTTTTTGTAGGAATGGGGTCTCTGTATGTTTTCCCAGCTAGTCTTGAACTCCTGGGCTTAAGCAATCCTCTGGCCTCAGCCTCCCAAATTAGTGGGATTACAGGCATGAGCTACTGTGCCCAGCCCCAACAATACTCTTAACAAAATTATCAAATTTCCTCAAATTAGAGACAATGAGACAGGGAAGGATTTAAGTTCATTTTTTCTTTTATCTCCAGAAACCAACTGTAGGTACATGTACCTTCTCAATTTCTCTTATAAGCAGAAGAGGACTGGGATGTACCCTTTGGCTTCCATGGTGGTCCAGCCTGGAGCTGTTTTCCCTGTTGTACACAGAAGATGGTTTTCTTCTCTAAATGTTGGGAAACCTCTTCCTTTCCTACTATGGAAAAAGTATGAGGCAACCCCCAACCAGGAGGAGGTGTGGCTGCAGGCAGCAGGTAGAACCAAAGTCAGTCTCAGGAACAGCAGGTGAGTACACATATTTTCTGTTCACTGAACAATGTAGGGGCTGGCCACCCACACTGCCAGCAGCTGGGTCTTGTTCTGATATCCTGCCAATTGGTGACAGTGACATTTCCGTATTAAGGATAGCAGTACAAGGATGAGACACAGTCACAAATTCCACATCTTTCCTACTTTCCTAAGGCTGTTTTTAGGTTTGAAGGGTTTTGTTTTTCACTTCTTTTCTCTACTCTGTTTCTCTCCTGCCTCCTAGAACAAGGGAAGTGTATGCCAGAAGTGGTGGCCTCCTTAGCAGTGGGATTATCATCAAGGATGGTAAAATGGGACCCTCTTTGTGTTCAGGTAGAATGACAACCTGATTAGCTTTACTCTAGCCCTGACCCACAGATGTCTGTAGTACAGCTTAATTGCCTTCAAATCCCTAAAGTATCCACATCATTAACATTAAGCTACCAAGAATGGAATTAAAATCGTTGCCTTTTAAAAAACTCTGTATTTATGCTGCATTGAAAGCCCACTAGATGTGAACAACTGGACCCCTCGTAATTCTGACATTCTGACACTGGAGACGTACCACTTACCTACACAAATTGCAACCCCTAAGTAGGCAACAGTGGTGATGAAAATGGCCAGCATGGTTCCTCTGGGGATGGCATCTTGGGGATCCTTTAAAAAAATAATGTGGAGGTAGAAGAATACAGAGCAGAATAAGAACCATAGATCACTTGGTGTTATTTTCATATTTTCAGATTTTTAGGCTACCCTTCCTGAGGCAAGTTCTAAGAAAAGATCAGGCAAACAGCAAGTTGATGAGCTCGAGCTTTATTTTGGACAAAGACAAGGTGTGCAGAGTGAATTAAGAAATTTGTAAAACTTTCAGCTGAACAGAAGAGATCTCTAACTGTCCAGAGGGAAGTTTCTATAGAAAAGTATAGTAGGTGGTTCACTCACCAAGGCCTCATCCTTCTCTTTATCTCCTATGAATTTCATTTAGATGTATCACATCTTGAATTTGTAGGGGAAAATATACAAACATATCTGGCATGTGGATAATATCTCTGGGTGTATTTTTTTTATACTGAGCTTAAGCTTGCCTTTAAAAAAATCACTTTTGACTGAGTAAAAAGGATGATCTACTTACTAAATTTTTCAATCCCTTAAATCCCCTATTTGAAATCTAGTTCAGAAATATCTGCAATGGGAGATATTTAATTTCCATAAGCAGACATAAAGAAAGAGGCAAATTCAAGCTTAAACCAGAAAATGGGCTTTTCTCTTGCTTATAAGTGTATATACATTCACTAAGTTGAGTTCACATCATACTTAATTGACCATTTTATATCCTATTGGGGGGGATAAATCATATAAAATCAATTTTTAAGTAGCATATTGAATTGTATTCAATTCAACTTAATAGGGATTATTAAATAGAAATTTTAATGTCTTCACTTATACAGGACAGGGCCTGGCATAGAGTAGGAGTCAATAAATATTGAATTGAAGAAGGTACAATCTCAGCAGGTATGAGTCCCCCACCAGAGCACATTAGACTCATCAATACAAATAAGCAATCACTGCAGTCAAACAAAGTTTGTGCTTTAAAAAGAAAACATAAATATGCTGAAAAAGTCCATCAAAAAGGTCACGCATAGTGAAAATGTAGACTCAACTTGATGACTGGAAGTCACAACTGAATCAAGCAAACCTGCCCCACATGGCAGTTAGCCAGCCCTATGAGACCACTCTGTGGTCATTAATTTCTCCCCACTCTTCTAGGAGTATCTGCACACAGGGTTTGTTCTGACATGTACATACTGAGTCTCTTCCTTCCAAACTATTGTCATCGTCAGTGTGGCAGGTGTATGCAATGGGGCAGCACACAGAAGGATAAAGAAGGCAGTCGTGACTGTGATGGGGCCTACTGAATCCCCTAATTCATGTTATGTTCCAAAATTTATTTTATTGATGAAGAATTTCTTGAGATCTGAGTAAAATGTAAAGAACTGACAGTGGGAAGAACAGAAATATATATGTGTATATAAAATTTATGCATGTTTTATATATATATATATATATATATGGATAACAGATGTGAAGATGGAAGGCAGTCTTATACCTAAAACACAAAAACTTAGTTTTTGGCCAGGTGCAGTGGCTCACGCCTGTAATCCCAGCACTTTGGGAGGCCAAGGCGGGCAGATCACCTGAGGTCAGGAGTTAGAGAGCAGCCTAGCCAACATGGCGAAACCCCATCTCTACTAAAAATACAAAAATCAGCTGTGCATGGTGGTATGCGCCTGTAATCCCAGCTGCTCGGGAGACTGAGGCACGAGAATCACTTGAACCTGGGAGGCGAAGGTTGCAGTGAGCCGAGATTGCGCCACCGCACTCCAGCCAGGGTGACAGAGTGAGACACTGTCTCAAACCAACAAACAAACACCCCAAAAACTTAGTTTTTATTTGCAGCTGTCTGCTACAAGCTCTAAAATGGTTTAACAGGAGTCACATGAGATTCCATCATGACTCTAAGACATTATTATTTATTTGTTTGTTTGTTTATTTGTTTATTTATTTATTTATTTTGAGATGGATTCTTGCTCTGTTGCCCAGGCTGGAGTGCAGTGGCTCAATTGTGGTTCACTGCAGCCTCAACCTTCCCGTGCTCAAGTGATCCTCCCACCTCAGCCTCCTAAGTAGGCGGGATGATAGGTGTGTGCCACCATGCCCAGCTATTTTTTTGTGTGTGTTTTGTAGAGGCACGGTTTTGCCATGTTGCTCAGGCTGGTCTCAAACTCCTGGGCTCAAGCAATCACCCACCTGGGCCTCCCAAAGTGCCGCGATTATAAGCATGAGTCACCATGCCCAGCCATGATCCTAAGACATTAACATATAAATCTGGATGCCAATATATTAATGTATGATTAGATATTCACATTGTCTGGTCTGGCTAGCTTTCTCTTAGATAGGGTTCAGGAGGACTTTGACAAATTATTGGTTTTCACTTGAAATGTAGTTTCCATCCACAAGCAGTAACCCAAAACCTAACCTTCTTTACCTTTTTTCATTAGACATTATATTTTTCCTTAGGACAGAATGCAAGCAATCTATTAGATTCCTGCTTTCTGGGTATGTCAACCACATCCCAATTTTGCTTCTGTGAAATCACTTCTTAGCTTTCTTGATTAGACTTGGGTATTTTCTAAATCTTCTCCCAGGTACATATTTACAGATCATCTGTTAGTGCATTATTAGCAAATGTAAGGTTCTGGATGGGAACTTTGTAGCATGCCTTTGTGTCTGTGAGCTTCCTTCCAGAGGAGGATTCTGAGGCTGTGAGCGGAGATCAGGATCTTTCCTATCCTATAGTGTGTAAACAGTAAATGTTTTCTAAACTGACCGAATCCATTATGTTATATTTCTAGGTTCATTTTCAAAGAGAAATAAGATCTACAAGTACTGAAGTTTCCTCCCCATTTCCCAACATATTGTCACCTCCCAGAACTTAACATGGTTGGCCCCTCCGGCTTGTGACCACGTTACTACTTCTCAAAGCATTCTCCTCTCTTGATTTTCATGACCCCACTGTCTTGATTTCTCCTGCTTCTTAGCTCTGTCTCTTTTTTTCTTCATGGACTTGCTTTTTACCATCAATACTTTGAAGGTCTGTGTCTGCCTGAACGCTGCCTCAAACCTCTTCTGTCTTCCCTTTTGCGCATACCTGCATTAACTCATCCATGTCATGGCTGCCAGTCCTGCCCTAGCTCTTTTCAGAGCTCCAGACTCATACATCTAGCTACCCACTCACTAGACATCGCCACCCCATGTCCTTCTGCCATTTCAACCTCAATAGACAAATGTGAGCTTCCTTTCCTCATCTACTATACTGTGGAATCAATTTGACGGGTTACAACCAGCGTTAAAAGAATCCAATAGAATAGAACTGATGTGAGAATATCAGAAGGCATTGCTTGTAATAAAGTAGAGAATCATTTGGGGACAATTTTCTAAGTGTGCACTTCGTTGTGATATATACTGTTTTCTTACTGTGGATCATAGTAAAAAACATTTTTTTTTCTATTTCTTCTCCTAATTCTAACAAAAGCTGATATCTTTGGTTCTTTTCCTCTGCATCGCCTTAAATCAGGCCCACGTCATCTCTTGTCCAGATTATTATGATATTTTCTAGTTGATCTTTCTGCCTCCAGTCTTCCTACCTATTACACCATTTCCCCACCTTCCAAACCACCCTCCACAAGCTGTTAGCAGGCTCTGTCTAACACACATATTTAATCATGTTATTCCTTTGTCTAACCTTCTTAGAGTCTCTAGCTAGTTTGGGGATAATATCCAAACTCTATTGTCTGTAGTTAAAAGGACCCCTGAGTTCTGTATATAGTAAAAGTATATAGTATATAGTAGTGTATGTGTTAAAAGTTAAGCCTAATTATAAAATCATAAAAGTATTTTTAAATGAAAAGAATGCAACATTCTACAATAATATTATGGCCATGTATGCCCCCAAAATCTTAACAGGCCATTGTTTGTAGTTTCTTTACATGTGAACTCAGAATCAGAGATTTCTCAGTAGAGGCTGCTAAATAAATAAAAACTTCTTCACTAACATAACAACCCTAAATCAAGTTAACACTTATTTTGAAGGGGGAGGAATTTTAAGTCTCGTCTTTTCAGACAGAAATAATATCTTCTCTTTCTTTGCTTACTCCCAGAGTACTTAGGACACATAGAAAATTATTTATAAATATGTTTATTAATATATTAATGAAGGATTACATACACTACTCTGCACATAAAATAATTCTCATTAGCAGCATCTTTCTTGGTGCCTTCTTACATCCCATTCCTTCTGTTTCAAATGTCCGTCTCTTCTTTGTCCTGTTGGCAAACTCCTGTTCATCCCTCAAAACCTGGATTGAGTGTCCCCTCTTCTGAAAGTCTTCCTTTACTTTTTGAGGGGACAGGCAATTTCTGCTTCCTCTTTCCTTTGCACTTGATTCTACTCTTGCTTGTTCTAATTCATGTAAGGGAAGTCTGTCTCCTCCTTCGACTCTGAGCTCCTTGAGGGAGAGGTGAAGCTCCTTGTTTTCTCAGTGCCTGGTGTGAACAGGCACTCAGTGAGGGCCAGCTAAGTGGATCTGACTACTATACATCTGACACAAACTTGTTTTTGAGGAGTCTAAAGAAAGAGCAATATTCTTTAATTTAAAGATGTGCTTATAATTTGTAGAAATTTAAATCTGTGACCTCTGATACTCTTCCAGAGCTGACAAACCAGAAGTTCAACATCCACAGCTAAATTTCATTCAGCAGTGATACTATTTGAATCATTTTGAACAAGTTTCTTAACTTTTCTGCACCTCAGCATAATATTTTTATGCCATATTTCTGCTGGAGAATTTACCATAGCACTGTGGCCCCTAATATAAATATCTAAATGCCTTTATTTATTTACTCAATTAGTATTTATTGAGGCCTTACTAGCTTTGAGGATACAGCAATGAACAAAATCAAAGGCAAACTCTCTACTTTCATGGAGTTATATTCTAGGGCAAGCACCTCTGGCTCAAGTCCCTCTAACAGCCGTTTCCCTTTGCCTTCAAGGTGATTGAGCCCCATCAGGGTTTCTCCAGTTGAACTGTAAGAGACTTCTCACTGTCCCGTTTCCTTATGCCTGACTATCCTCTCTGCCTGGAATACTCTATATTTCTTCATTAATAGCCAGCATCCAGACTTTGCTTTATGCTCAGGTTCAAAAATTATTTCCTTGAGAAAAGCATCCCTGATTAACTTAACAATTATTTGTTCAGTATTTTCATTTCACTTCCCGCTTGGACAATGCATATGTTTTTCATGTATGTATATTTCTTAATGAGTCTTGAAAATATTTCTTGTCTTCCAAAGTTGATAATAATTTGTTGTGGTAAAACCTGTGTCTTCTACTTTGCATGTGTGTGTGTGTGTATGTGTTAGAAATGGCTTATTGTCCCCTGATATATGTCCTCACTTTCCTCCTTTTAATACTAGGACCCCCTAAAATTTTATCTGGGCATGTGGCTGCCCAGATAGAGACTACATTTCCCACCCTCCTTTGCAACCAGGTAAGGCCACAAGGCTAAATTCTGGCCTACGGAATGTCAGCAGGAGCTATACATGCAAGTTCTAGGAATTGCTTGCCCTCTACATGCTTATCCCCCTTCCCATGGACTGGAATGTGACCTTGCAGATGGAGGGCAAGCCCCAAAGTAACAGTGAAACAAAGAGGTTATCTGGGTTTCTGGGCTACCTTTTGGAGCAGACTTTTCTTATTCCACTGGATGGCCTACGGGATGATTTAACATAAAATTTTTATTTATTTATTTATGAGTATATCAAGACTTATCATGAAATATACATACATTTTATTTATTTTTGTTTTTTAAAGAGATCAGGGTCTTGCTGTGTCGCCCAGGCTGGCCTCAAACTCCTGGGTTCAAGCAATCCTCCCACCTCAGCCTCCCAAGTGTCTGGGACTCTAGGTACTTGGCACTGTGCCCAACTGAGCTAGATTTTGTGCATTAAAACCTGCATCTTGTTTAGGCCACTATTGCTGGTCTTTTATAATATTCCCATATCCTAACTCATACCATGCTCTTTGCAGTACTTCACACAGAATAATTAAGTGGGAAGCTAAGTGAAAATGTGATTATTTTCCTTTGTTTTGTTTTGTTTTTACTTTTACAGGAAAATATTCCCATTCATTTGGGTTTAAAAGAGAAAGGGTGGTTCTGGTATTTTTTTCACTGAACTACATTTATTTTGGGGAAATATGACACACTATCATACTACCCTGTTCTTCTGATATCACTGAATAAGACTTTTGGAAGAATTATCTGGAATAGAGATCCAAATTTGGCATTAAAAGAGAGAACTTTTAAATCATCAGGAAATCTTGCAGAAACCTACAGTTTGAATCTGTAGGGTAATATGGTCACATCTAACCTCTCTAGCTCCTTGTGCTACCCACCAAGTGTACCACCACTCCCAGGACTGCAAAGCAGAGCAAACAACGTACCTCCAAATCTCCTGAGATATTGGCACCAGCAAGAATCCCAGTAGCTGCTGGGAAAAAAATGGCAAAGACAGAGAAGAAGCCTTCACCCTTTGTGAAGCGTGGCCCAAAGTTTTCTGCAAATATTGATGCTGCAACATAAATTATAAGAAAATTATGATGTAGACATTTTTCACAGTCAGGAGATTAAGTTACCATTGGCTTCCCTAGTCCTAAATGCAAATACATTCCTATATTCTAATTTTTTTTTTTTTTTGAGACAGAGTCTCACTCTGTTGCCCAGGCTGGAGTGCAATGGCACGATCTCAGCTCACTGCAACCTCTGCCTCCCAGGTTCAAGCAACCAAGCAATTCTCCTGCCTCAGCCCCACCAAGTAGCTGGGATTACAGGTGCCCGCCACCACACCTGGCTAATTTTTTGTATTTTTAGTAGAGATGGGGTTTCACCATGTGGGCCAGGCTGGTCTCAAACTCCTGACCTCAGGCGATCCACCTGCCTCGACCTCCCAAAGGGCTGGGATTACAGGCATGAGCTACCGCGCCCGGCCACATTCCTATATTCTAAATGGAATGAACTTGAAGATGTGGTGTACTCCTGAGGAGCTTTATGTTAATATTTGCCAAAAGTCAAAATATATATCATAAGGTTTTAGATCTCTATGACATAGCTCTGAAAAATCAATTTTTGTGCCAAAAGAGATCCAGGCTGCCTGACTTTTTTGCATCTAGAAAAGGTTGAAAGAGGAGGAGATGAATTCTCTCATGATCACACTGGCATACACACAAATGCACCACCACACACATTCACACACACACACAACTACATTCTCACATGCATAAATACCATAAACAATCAACACACTGGTTTTCTACGCCTTTTTTGGTAGTTGAAGAACCTTGTGTGTGAGTCTACTTTACAATTTTGCTACTAATGTATGAATCTTTTTACTTTTTACTCCTAGATATTAGATCTTAGCGGCTTATACCAAATCCTCAGTATGGGAGAATATTATGATGAGAAGCTTTGTTAATAAAATAATACCATCCCACACATTGCCACCAAATTATTAAATAAAAAGGAAACAACCTAGAAGAAAAACAGAAGGAAAAAAGAGAGAAGGAGAGGAAAAAAATGTGAACAAAAGAATCTGGGATGCAAAAATAGGAAAAAAGGCTTAAAGAAAAAATATGGTAGGAATGGGAAGGAGGGAAAATAATAGAAGGGAAAAGGATATTAATATGCAAAGCAAACCAGAAAGTCTTTATGAAGAAAAGGAATCAGGAAGAAAGAGGTATGTGATATCAAAAAGAAATAAATACTGACAACTGAGTAAATAATAAAGGGAAACATTTAAAAACTCAGCAGTGGATTCTTGAGTAAGCTAGAGGGAAAAGAAAGGCAAGAACAGATAGAAGGAGTAAAATAAGGAGAGAAGGAAGTCAAATTTCATGCTCTGTGATGTTATCACAGGATGCTACACTGAGTAACTCCTACAGTCTTTTCTGCCTGAAAGCCTGACAGTGATGCTTAACTAGGTAATGCTATGGGAAAGCAAGGTGCAAACAAGCCTAGCAGGAAGAGAGAAATGACTATGTTTGACTTTAGCGCTCTGCAGTGGTTGAACAAATTGAGCTGTGTCTCTGTTTCTACTATTTGACAGCAACAACAAAAGGTTTGCAAAGCACTTTCACATCCACTGTCTTATTTGTTTCTCAAAATTCCCTCAGGAAGTTCTTATTATTGCCCACATTTTGGCAGGAAAATGTGAGACCCAGTCACATTAGGTGTTCTGTCCAGCTGTTAAGTGGCAGAGTTGAGATCCAACCTTGGGTCTCCTGAATCCAACTCCAGGCTCTTTCCTGGAGAAATTTACTATCCATTTTATCACTAGTTAGTTATCACTAGTTAAACTCATATATTTTCTGGTTCTAAAACTTATGGTGTGCCCAAATTTGCTGGTGAAGTACTGGGTTTCAGAAGAGAATGATAGTTTTTGCCTCTATTATGTTTCCCCAACGTACTTCCCATTTCTTTTGGGCTTCTGCATCCACAAGTAACTTGAAAGGGGAGCCAGGCATTCCGAAGGCTGGGGTTGGGGTGATGGGGATGGTGATGAGGAGGGCAATGGAGGAGTATTTAATGAAAAGCAACCAATTTATTCCATGTACCTTGGTAATTAAAGAAACCTTTGGACTTTTTCTCATTGTTGGATGGAATGACAGTTCCAATGAAGAAGTTTGCAATAGCAATTAGAAGAATGACCAGAAGAATGACTTGGGCCTGGAATGGAAAGGTAAAAGGAAACCAAATCAGATTTATTTAACAACTTTTTACGTAATTATAAAAGTTAGAAGTGTCCACTGCAGAAAGACTCTAGCTGATATTTCAGTTAAGTCTCTGCTACCCAGAGTAGGTAATACATGCATCCTTATTAGAATGGCATGTAAATAGGTCTTATTCTACTTGGATGTATATGCCACATTTTTAATGGCACACGTGTTTGGGCAGTTGAACGTGACATTTCTGTAACATTCTAAGTAGCAGGTGGGTAACTTCCACCATTGTCCCAGGAATGTAAATGAAGCCAAAAGTTTTAACACTGATAAACTTGAGGGGGGTTGTGTTTGTTTGTTTGTTTTCGGCAGAGTATTTATGGGTTGTTTCTGTTCCCAGTGCTAACTGCAGGAGTTCGAGAATGCAGAATGATGAATACAATTCCTGTGATTCCCAGTGCACTTGACGTCAGGCTGCCGCTGTGTGCTCAGCACAAGCAGTCTGCAAAGTTGACTGGTCAGATGGTCTTCCTTCAGCCCCTCCAATGCTGCAAGGTGTTTATGGCTTGGTGTTGCCATATGCTGCTTCCTTTACCTGGAAAGCACTTCACTCTACTTCTTGCATAGCTATTTCCTTCTTTTCATCCTTTAAGTCTTAGTTACCTCCTCAGAGAGGCCTTTCTTGACAATTTAATCTTTTATGTTTTATTATTTTATTTTGTTTTCCCAAGATGGAGTCTCACTCTGTTGCAAAGGCTGGAATGCAATGGCGCGATCTCGGCTCACTGCAACCTCCACCTCCTGGGTTCAAGCAGTTCTCCTGCCTCAGCCTCCTGAGTAGCTGGGATTACAGGCATACGCCACCCTGGCTAATTTTGTATTTTTAATAGAGACAGGGTTTCACCATGTTGGCCAGGCTGGCCTCGAACTCCTGACCTCGTGATCTGCCCGCCTCAGCCTCCCAAAGTGCTGGGATTACAGGTATGTGCCACCGTGCCTGGCCCATTTAAATAATAACAGCTATCTGTTCACTGAGGGCTTACGATAGAACAGTTGCAGATTTACTTTACCTGCATTCTTTTAGGTAAATAATACCACCAACAAACTGACAGCCTTATGGAGTAGGCAATATTATTATCCTCATTTTAAAGGTAAAGACACTGAAGCACCGGGAGGTTAAATAATTTACTGAAGGCTGCAGAGATATAAACTGGATTCAAATTCAGGCACTCTAACTACAGAGCTGGAGCTTTAAATGCTACCCTCTACTGCTAACTGAACTTCATTGCGTCACTCAGGGAATAAAGTTATCTAAAGTAGGGTTCTGTGTTTTTTCATCACAGTGTCCTGTTGATACTAATTTTCCCAAATTCCATTTTTATATTTATTTCTTTATTTGCTTGCTTATTATTGATCTCTTCATAGACCATATATACGGATTAGGCCTGTTTTGGTCACAGGTGAATATCAGTGCCTAGAAGAATGCTCAACACGTGGTAGGCACTAACTTAATTTTTGTTGAATGTGTGAATGCATAATCTACAAATAAATGCCATGTAGGAATGTTTTTTATTGACTTATAGGTGGGAGGCTTTGGCTGTCTTTCCACGTCTCATGACTGCTTGAGATCTAGTTACTTCATCCACAGGCACGTAGGAATATTTTCAATTGCACCAGTCACTTGAGGGAATTACAAAGGAGGCAAAAGACATGTTTCCCATCATTCAGAAATTTACTATCCATTTTATCATTAGTTAAACTTAGAGATTTTCTGGTTCTAAAGCCTATGATGTGCCTAAATTTGCTGGTGAAGTACTGGCTTTCAGATGAGAATGATAGTTTTTGCCTCTCTTATGTTCTCAACACACTTGCCATTTCTCTTGGGCTTTTGCACCCACAGGCAGCTTGAAAGAGGAATAAGGGTTTGTGATTGAGAGACCCAGGCTTCCAGCGTGCACCACTGCTATGATCATAAGGGGTCTGTGCATAAGGCAGCCGCCTTGGTGACAGCACAGAGAGACAAAATACGGCAGTCATGTGACTCATGAGCCCTGAGTCATGACTGCCTGGGCTTCGTGCTTTGCAGGCTTGGTGTTCCACCTAGCACTTGCCTGCTCATTTCACCATAGCAGCTAATAACAGCAATTCCTTTCGAATATGGAGTTCCTTCTACTCCTGCAATTTGTTCAGGACCTGACCAGCCACTGTTGATGATATCATTTTTGAGAAATTTACCTTTGCCTCCCATTCCATTCCAGCTACTGAAATTCCTAGAAGAATCACCACTGTGATGGAGCCTATAATCCGGATGTCGTTGGTTGGATCCACCATCATCGAATCACTCTCCTGGGGAAACAAATTATTAAGTGCTTAGAGATACAGCTTTTTGCATGTGAGTCTTATTGCAGCATTTAACAGTAAAAAGAGATACTATACAATTACACCTGGGGCCATATAGGATAATAGAAAAATGGAGTATTCATAAATTTATGAAGATAAAAAACCTAGCATTTTTTTCTGTGATAATAGGCCTTTGATAGTCAAGATTAGGAGTTAGACATTTTAGAGATTCATTCTAGCTTTTGAAGTTGTTGTAGTATTAAGTGAAAATATGTATACATATACATATTGTGTTTTATTTCAGAAGAATGACTAGTTATTTCTGTGTGTCAAGGGGAATCCTAGCAGAATAAAAACGGATGGTTTACGGTGTAAATCCTGAAAGTTAAGTGGTGTCCTATGTAAGAACAGATGACACAAACCTGATAATGCATCTCTTGAAGGTAATATACCTTATGAACTGTAAGCTCATTTATTTATCTAATTTTTAAATAGAAGTACTTTTACCAATTGAATTCAGTGAATGCTATCATTACTATGAGAAAAGGACTGGAAATTAGTTGATATATCAGCTAATGAATGTGCTTGCACATGCGACATCCTAGACTAGGCACCTAAATTAGGAAATGGCTAGTTTTCTGGAGTGAATTATTTTAATTTTTAAACTTTCTTTCCTTTTGGAAATTTATAACCATAATCATAGTACTACTGTTGACAGCAATATCCATTATTTATCTGATGTTGCATATTTTACACAATATTTTGTGTACATTATTTCATTTGATCTGTGCCACACTTCTGTGAAATACATATAACAGTATTATTAGCCCATATTATAGATTTCGAAAACAAAGTTCGGAAGAATAGAGGAACTAATCCAAACTTTCTTGGCTGGTAAGTGCGAGAACCTGGACTCAAAGCCAGATCTTCTGATGCCAAGCCCAGGCTCCTTCCACTATATTTAACTTTTTTCCTCTCATTTAGCTGTAATGATATCCCTTAGTGCCCTGAGAAGGCAAACTAAACTAAATTATGCTGCTTGGCAGAAAAAAAGAAAAGCTTTTAATTACCTTAAGAAGATCTACTACAGTCTCAGCAAATCCCACCACATACATAGCAACAGCCACTGCATTAGCAAAAGCAAAGATCAGGCCTATTGACCCACCGAACTCGGGCCCTAAACTTCTGGAAATAAGATAGTAGGCCCCACCTGAAACAAGAAATGAACATACTTTACATTGAGGAACTGCTAGTTTATATGACCAAACGATTGTGACTATCTGAGAACATTTACAGTGTGAATTATTTTAATAACAGTATTACAACTTCCCAATAATTTTAGGAATCCTGTGTTACCCAGTGAATAACTTAGCCCTTCTTGGTACTCTGTACTTAATCTACAATAGAAGTATCCTGACTTAATAAAGCCTACTCTATTAAAACATAAATGTAAAAAAGCTACAAAGAAGAACACAGCAAACTTTACAAAAAATGCGTTGTCTTTATAAAAATATCATTGGAGTATTCAAATTAATAATGCAACTGAAGTAAAATTTTATATAAAAAATTTCCAGGAGTAGGAAAGTCTAGGTAGAAAATGAAGTAGGTGAAGTTTATCTTTGTTTTTCTAACTTCCTTTCTGTTGTGTATATATGTAAAATATATATTTACACATATATAGATATATGTACATATATACAATTTCCTGATATATATGTGCTGCATAAAATAAGATATCTGTATTATCCATTCTTTAAATCAAACTTGCTTTTCTATGTTTTTAGTGAAAGAAGTCATGATATATATATATATATAAACATATATATACAAAACATATATAGGTACATACATAAAATTTTCTGATATATATGTGCTGCATAAAACAAGATATCTACAGAGTGTGATGTATTATTCATTCTATAAATCAAACTTGGTTTTCTATGTTTTTAGCTCAAGAAGGCATGATTATTGCTAAATACCCATATATGTATGGGTGTGGCAAGTAGGTCCCTTGCCTGTTGGCCACTGAGAGCACAGTGTTTGGGAGTTGCAAGTGGGAAGAAAAGTGGGGAGGGTCTGGAACAATTACTTCTCCCTTGGACATTGAAAAAATAGTTCTATTAAATATATATAGTTGCATACTTCTGTGCATATGAAGGATTGAACTAGATTGGTCAAATGCCTAAAGGGTACCTAGGGCAGCTTATTGAAGGTGAAAAGCACTAGATGTTAGGAGGTCTGATTATCACAGACCATAGTAAGATTATGACTTCCTATACAGAGCTGGCTTTGGAGGTAGGCAGAGTTGGCACAGCAATGACAAACAAACATACCTAAAAACAAAACAAAATTACTTTTTGCTGAGAGAAATTTCTTTCACTATAGTAACTCTTTTGGGCTCAGGGGTCAAAGTCCTCTCTAAAAATGTAGCATATTGTCTGGGTGGAGCAAATCCCAATTATTTCCTTTATACAGATCACCTTAAACAAATGAGCTAGTCAGTTACCTAGGTGGGCTGGATCAACATGAGAGACAGGCAGAAGTTGAGAGTGGAAGTGTGTTGTGGGCAGGATGTTTTAGAAGGCCCTGAGTAGGAAGACCTGGATAAGGTGCCCAAGTAGAGAACCAGAGAAACCAAAGGGGAAGGGGAGGGGGAACAAAGGAGGAAAGAACAACAGTACATTTCATCCATTTCACTTTCTGCCTAGGCCTGCCTACTCCTAGATTATTTGAAAGTAACTCTTTGCTTATTTATTTGTTTATTCCCTTCTAATGATCTTCCCTTGCCTGTTGGTCATTGGGAGCACAGCGTTTGGGGTGAGCCCCGAGGCCTGGGTGCAGGAGTGGTTTACTGAGTGGCAATCATCAGCAATGCCATCTGGGGCACTGGAGAAGACCCATGCTGAGAGGACCTGCGAGAGAGCCAGTGGGTCTCATCCAAGGTACAAAGAAACCATATATTTTGCTATAATATTCCATACCTTCTTACTAGACACATAGTCACTCTCCACTTTATAAACATGTTTCGTTATGAGAAATGGGTCATGTCAATGAAGATATTCCAATTTTAGTTGAGAAAAATTTTGCTTTGCTGTTTAAATTTTGGGTTATTTTGTTTAGGACACTGGGGACTAATTAGCAATATGTTACTTTCACTTCCAATAGTAAACTAACTCCAGACATTACTAGTAACCAAGCCTCTAGTCATAAGTAAATTAATTGGCTTACCTCCTCTTACTACTCCATTCGTGCAAATAGCAGACATAGAAATACCTGTGAGTGTCGTTACTACCACACTTAGGCCAATGATGATGACTCCAAGACCTGCAAAATCCCCCAAGAAAGGTGTTTGGTTCCAGTACTGAGAGAAGTCACCAGTACTTCAGGAGGCAGCAGTCTGAATCTTCTCACAGAAAGATCCACCTCCCTGTGAAAACCTGAAATGTTCTAAAAGATCCCATTTCATGAAGGTCTAGGAAGCACCTCAAATGTACTAAACGTTAAAACAGAAGCCAAATCTGGAATCAGTTTCCAAGGAACATCAGTTAGAGGTGTGCAGACTAGCCTGAAAAAGAAAAAGTTTACCTAAGGAAGGTGCACATCTGTAAGGCATAACCTACAATGTGCCAGAGAGATCCATTAGAAAAGAGACCAGAGTAGACCTGGACTATTCTCATCGTACCTTAGGTTTTCTTTGGCATCCAGCTCCTCCAAATAGCCAGGCTTCAAGAACATTGGGCTACTTCCTTGTTCCCATCAAAAAGAAGTATAAAAAATTGTTCGCCTACCCGTAGCAAGTGATGAGGGCATTAGATATCTTAGAGATTTTACCTCCACGAACAAACCCGTTAGTTGCTATCGCAGAAGTTGACAACCCAGTAATAGAAGTTACCATGGTGGAAAGAAGAATTATGAGAACTCCAAGACCTGTTAGCAATGAAAGATAGAAGATATTGCATTTTACTTTTCTTCCTTGGATTCCCTATTGCTGCAGACTACACTGCCTTTAACTTAAGTTTTCAGGTCCATGCCTCGGGCTTCAATGGGGTTTCTTTGTGCTAAGGAGAAACTGGTTTGCCCGGCATAAAGACCAAGTCAGAGAACTGCTCATTATGATGAAGGATGGTTTCCAAAAGTAAACACAATCGAAAGTGCAGCCTTGGAAAGGAAAAGTTGACTTATGCTGGTGTCCTGGGGGAGAAACTATCCTGGCTGTGAAAAGAGAAAACATGACATTTGACCTTCTTTCTTGCTTGAAGGAACTGGAATGAGAAAGTTGGGGGTTTGACAAAGGTTAAATCCTTTCCCATTTTTCTTGCATCTCTTTGCCTGATGGGGGAAAAGAAACCAACTTGCATTACCTTTGAAAACACTCCAGGAAGGTCAGTGGTGAACTATTAGAGCCTGTGTTGCCTTTACCTTACAAATGATGGTGCGGGTCACAAGTTTAATTACCTCCTCTGACACATCCATTTGTGGCAATAGCAGAGGTGGATAAACCAGTGATACCAGTCACTGTCACGGCTAAGCCGATGATAATCACACCAAGACCTCAGTTTAAAGAGGAAAAATAAAGGTATTAAATGGTGGAAGAATTCATTGGATCATTTACATAAAAACCAGCAAGTCTAGGGTAAACATCAAAGGACCACATTTGAGTCTAACAAGTTGGCTAGGAAATCACCATGGAGTAAATGCTTAGCTTTGAAGTTTTCTGCTTGTAGTAGCTCTGGTTCCAAGAAACTTAAGAGCTAAAATGTGCAGAACTAAGTTGTACAAAACAAAGCCACTAGGGCTGGTCAAAATTTAATGTGCACCCATCTTATTATTATTATTATTTTTAGAGACAGTCTTGCTATTTTTTCCAGGCTGGTCTCAAACTCCTGGCCTCAAGTCATCCTCCTACCTCAGCCTCCCAAGTATCTTGGACTACAGGCTTGCACTATTGCACCTGACAGAATTCCATCTTTGGAGACGTTATAGACACCTACAAACATGATAATTGGCCTACAATTCCAAGCTGTCAAGATAACTAGAGATTAAATGTTCATCCTTCCAGGTTACTATCGTTTTATGTACATTTGGTCACATAGAGGTGGAGAACTACATACAGTATAGCAAATTATTCATCTGGCAGATGGGTAAAGTGGAAAGAATGAAATTAAATTACATTAACTTGTTGACTGTGTGAATTCTGGAAAGTTGCTTATTATGATAAGTCACTTTAAATAAATAAACAACTGAGCCAAAAATAGCAATGAAATTAGAAAGAATGCATGTGTAAAATGGCTAACATAGCACATGGAACACAGTACACACTCAATGATATTGCTTTTTGATCGTATTCACAATAGTCATAATACTTACTGCTTTTTAAAAACCTACTATATATCCAGCTATGTGGCAGGTAATGTAAGAAACACAAGACACAAATAAAATGAAATTTAAAAAGCTGCCCCAAGGATTTTATGGTTCAGAAGGTTGATGATTATAAGGAGAGGGAGAAAGTGGTAGAGGCCAGAATTCAACGAAGCCGTGACTGCTTTCAGCTTCAAGAAACACATAGCAAGGAGGCTACAAAAGGGTATCAGAATATATCACTTTGGCATAAGGATTATTTGTAGCTGAGACAACCGAAAAAAAGTAGATACAAGAAAAGCTCTCGATCCCCTTCCCATTTACCTAAAAGCGAGACATAAATTTGTCCTCCCTCCCCTCTCTACCAGAAAGTGATGTCTCTGATTACCAGAGACAATTTTGGATGCTTATCAGCCTGACAAAAGCACCACAGGCATCTACACAACAAGCTTTGCTGAGAAGCTCTTATCTTCCATTCCTTTCCCTATATATTTACCTTGGCAGCATTTGCCACCCTATGAATGAAAAGTCCTTTTCCTTTGTCTTATCACCTCTCTACAATTTAATTGTTCTGTTGTTAAGATGATATATAAGCCCATGTTCTAAGCACCCCTTTAAGTCACTCATCACTGAGTGGTCCCATGTGTATGTACCATGTACATGTTAATAAATTCTGTTTTTCTCTTATTGATCTGACTTTTGTCAGTCTAATTTATAGGCCCCCAGCCAATGAACCTAAGATGGGTAGAAGATAACTGTTTTTCCTCTCCTACAATACCCTCTCTAATGGAGGCCGAACCAGAATTCAGGGAGAGGGCTATGGAGTCACAGCCACTGAACTCACCCTGGCTCCATGCAGAATGCTCTGGTCTGGGCTGTTTGGTAAGCTCCCCTATGTAAAGTGAATGCTCCATAGTTGTTGTTGGCAGGCTCTCTCGTTCCAAGTATGGTTAGAAGGGTAGTCAGCCACGAGAGGCTGTGATCTCTCTGGCCATGCCCAAGGAGAAGGGAAAGTGGAAGGAGGTTAAGGGCAGCAGTGGGAATGAGTCAAGGTATTAAAGGCTGGTTCTTTTGAAGCTCTTGGCCATACCCTGTCTCTAACAGCAGCCTCTAGGCTTTTTTGCAGGTTAAAGTGGAGTGGGAAGAGGCTAACTAAGCACAGGCTGCAAACTTGGACCATATTGCTTTAGACCCTGTAGACTCTTAAAAGCTTGCGGTTGTAAAAAATAGTTGGACCAAATTCTTCATATCTATTGCAGGGATACTGTGGTGAGCAGTGCCTCTGTATCACTATGTGGCTTCAGGTCCTTGTGCCACTAAAGGTGATTTATTCTGCACTTGTTTTGCTCCTGACTTTGTTTTGAAGAAGCTTGATAGAAAATGTTTAGCATACCCCAGAAACTCTACAGGACCATATAATTTGCATTTCATAACACTAAACCTACTCCAACCTTATTATTTCCTCACTGTTATTTTCCTTTTGACTCTAGTTTTTTCAACAATTCTTAATTCATCCTTTTGCATTGTATATATTTCTCCAAACCATTTGAAATCTTGGAACAAAGTTTTATACTTTTGAACAGCAAGGGATTTGCTTCTCTCTCATAATCAAACATAAAATCCCAGGGTAGAAGGCAGCTTGGAGAACATTCAGTTCATTGTTTTCTGAAATTATGGTTCTTGAACCACCTGCTTCAGGAAATGCCTGGGGTGCTTATTAAAAATGCTCAGACCTACTGAATTTGGATCTTTAAAAGTAAATCCCAAGATTCTGCAGTTTCCTAACCTAACTTCCCAGATAATTCTTATGCATCCCTCAGTAAGACAACTAAGCTACCCTCAGCCTATTTCAACTTGTGTCTGCCTGTTCAGAAAGGTACTTTAGCTTTATCTTCAAAGAATTCATTGGGTAGGAATTAACCTGCTCCTTAATATTTAGAAAAGAAAGGGAAACACCGAATGTAAGTGACTTGCTTCAGGTCATACCGGCTTTCACACCCAACTTCCTTGCTTGATGGTTAAATTTATTGGAAACCATCTTGCCCCAGCAAGGTCTCCAAGATAGAGAAGAACAACTAGACAGCATTAGCAGCTCATTCAACCCTTTGCTTTTGGGAACAAGACAGCCAAAACTCGTAGCCCAGAATGGTTACCCAAGGGCTGTAGCTACTGTTACTCCTGGCTCCAGATTCCTTCTGGCTGTATTCCCAGGGTCTGGGCTTGAAAATGTATTCAGATTTCTTCCTCAATCTACCCCCAAAGCAAGAACAAATAGATGTGTTTGTTTCTTTTCTTCCCCAATAAGGAAAACCCAAATGGGACCCAGATGGTGACTTAACTCATTTAGTTTTAGGTTCATAGCAAAGGCCAGTAAAACTGAGTAAGGTTGACAATAAGTTTCTAGTACTCACTGAAGTCTATCTTCCAAGAATTAAAAAAAGAAAAGAAAAGAAAAGAAAAACACAAACCTCCATTCAAAGGAAAACCCATTGAACACTTACTAGGTAGAATTTTACTCTCTTCTAATATCTAATTTAACTACCTCAATATAAAGATCTTTATTAAAATAATATTAATTTTATTTTAATATTTTAATATGATAGCATAATAAACCGTTTAGCAGAAGATAGGATTCTTCATTCTCTACAGTTTTTCAAGAAACTCAATACTGGGTTGACTGTGAAGAGTAATGTAAGATCTGATTAAAGTTCAGATTATTGCCCAAACATATGGATGTTAAATAAGTTGCATTAAAAAGAATTACTGTTGCCCTTGGCTACTCTCACACCTCCAAACAAAGTAATGTTTCTTGATGATCTCAATAAGTTACTAAAACTACCCTTAAAAACCTAATTTTGCATGAAACCCTGGAGCAAAAGCTTGGCAATATTAAGATGCAGATTTTCCATGGAACGGCATATACTTATTTTGGACCCTGCGGCTGTGAGCATTCATTTGTTATGCATCATAAAACCGGCAAGCAGCCCTCTGTCAGGAACCCAGCAGTTGCCAAACATGAAACATGGAAAAACTATGGGAACTGGCTCCATTTTTTCAAGTTACAGCTTAGCCCTTTCTTTTTTGAGTTAGTCTTCCGGTGATGCTGCGTGTGTTTTGAAGAGCAAAGCCAATAAATAATGACCAACTACCTTTTAAAATGTGAATTAAGATACCTTCTGGAGTGCTATCTGAAAGCACAATAGAACTTCCATATTCCTGAGACTAAGTCTTCTCCAGAAAGTGAATTCATAATGTATTTCCCATATATGGAATAGAACATTATTAATTTTTATCTCATTAAATGGGGAACTTTAATACAATTCAATTAGATTTTTCATAAAAACTTTACTAATATACTTTCAACAAAAAAGATTTGCTAGAAGAAATAATATTTAAAATGGAATGTAATATTTAAAACATTAAACAACCACTCAAAATAATGTCATTATTATCCATTTTTCATTTAGAAAAAAATAACAGTAATGCACATATTATCTTAGTCATTTCATCTTTCACTTAAAGCTTGTATCTGGCAATATTTGATTAACCTTTGTTTTCTTACTGCTGGTACCTGAAAGTAACACAATTATTTTCTTTGGAAAAAGTTCAACAATTCAGCATTTTTATTAGTCAGGTCACATTTTCACCAGTTTTCTCACAAGTTATTTTTGTTCAGTGAAGTTTTACCAATCATGCCAAGAAGGATACTCGGTAACAAATGAGAGGCAAATGTCAATATGTCCCCCAATACAAATATTATTATCTAAAAGTAACATGCTATTATATGTCTGTGTACCTAAAACTCTATCAAAAGATAGAGATATCTCCTTGAGCATTCACCTGTTTGGCAAGCTGGAAAATTCCAGTTTCATAGGAGTTAACTCTTCACCTTTGCTTTCTGACAAACATCGTCAAAGAAGCAAAGTAAAAGGAGACCAACTGTAAATTATTTCTGTGACCTTCATCTCACATTCAGTATCAATGGTGAAAAAAGATTGCTTATTGAATTTATAATTTACATGCAAAATTATTTAGGGGGGGAAAAATGCTTACCAATTCCAGCTTCTCCAACAATCCAGGAGAGGCGAATGAAGAGCATGACTCCCCAGATGTTCAGCATGCATCTTACCTGTGGACAGAAGCGGTATTGAAAGGAGACAGGACAAACGATAGTGGGACAAAACCCGGAGCTCTTCATAAAGCTGTGCCCAGGCCTTGTTCACTCTTAATTCACTAGAACATTGAATGGATAGTTTTCATTTGTAAACAGAAGAGCTTTCTCACCAGCACACCTTTCACCCATCCAAACTTCACAACACCAGCTTGATCATCCTTATTTTCAGCTTGTTCATCTCCAGGTATCCCATCACCGTTAGCAACTCTGTCAGCTGAACTTGGGGTGACTGCCACATTCTGCATTTTATAGATAGCAAAAACACAGTAGTTGGTCAATGAACAAAGGGTTCCATGAAGCTTTTCAAAGCAAATCAAAACAATGGAAATAAAACTTAAAATACCAAAAAACCCCCAAACTAAATATATTCTGAGAATTTTAGTGAAACTTATATTTTTTGCCCTGGAAGCGGAAAGTTTCATTTTGTGAGTCATTTTAAAGTGTTTTTTAGGGCTGGGTGAAGGGAACCTGAGATGTTCTTCCACTAGTGAGAATATTTCTTCTGGTGAAAAGTCAGATTTGGATAAGTTTAGCACATAAGAGGAACAAAAGAGAGAAGGGCTACAAGGAAGGGACAGCCAGAGTAAATAAGGGTCTTTGGAAGTCATGTTACTACCAAAAAGAGAACCTTCCTGAGCTAAGTAGAGGATCTGTGCTTCTTTTGGTGAAACTCCCTGTACTTCATTTTATCTATCTATCTATCTATCTATCTATCTATCTATCTATCTATCTATCTATCTACCTTTTTTTTTTTTTTTTTTTTTTTGAGGCAGAGTCTTGCTGTTTCACTCAGGCTGGAGTGCAGTGGCACAATCTTGGCTCACTGCAACCTGTGCCTCCCGGGTTAAGGCAATTCTTGTGCCTTAGCCTCCCGAGTAGCTGGGATTACAGGCACACACCACCACACTCAGCTAATTTTTTGTATTTTTAGTAGCTGGGATTACAGGTGCGCACCGCCACACCCAGCTAATTTTTTGTATTTTTTGTAGAGACAGACTTTTGCCATGTTGCCCAGGCTGGTCTCGAACTCCTGAGCTCAGGCAATCCGCCTGCCTCGGCCTCCCAAAGTGCTAGGATTAGAGTTGTGAGCCACCGCACCCGTCCTATTTTATTCATTTAAAATCATGATGATAAAACTTCTCTACACACCTCAGAGGATCTTTAAGAGAATTCAATGAAAGACACATAGACATGTTTTCTGTCTTTCTTTCTTTCCTTCTTTCCTTTCTTTCTCTTTTTCTCTCTTTCTCTTTCTTTCTTTTTCTTTCCTTCTCTCTTTCTTTCTTTCTTTCATCTTTCTTTCTTTCCTTCTCTTTGACAGAGTCTTGCTCTGTCACCCAGGCTGGAATGCAGTGGTATGAACTCGGCTCACTGCAACCTCCACCTCCTGGATTCAAGTCATTCTCCTGCCTCAACCTCTAGAGTAGCTGGGACTACAGGGGTGCACCACCACGCCCAGGTAATTTTTGTATTTTTAGTAGAGACGGGGCTTCACCTTGCTGGCCAGGATGGTCCTGATCTCTTGACCTCATGACCCTCTTGACCTCAAGGCCCGCCTTGGCCTCCCAAAGTGCTGAGATTACAGGCATGAGCCACCACACCCGGCCGACAAGTTTTCTAAGAAAACAAAACAATAAAGTTTAAAGTATTCCACAAAAGTTTAAATGCACTGGATGATGACAAGAATGTTATTCCTGTAGAAGTTTCTTTGAGATTCTGTTATGCCTTTGCCTGAGAATTGTTGAATATGCTAGTATCTTATAGAAGATAAGAAGTTTCATAACTGATTACTAGTTGAGTAGAAATAAGAAGTTGGTAGTATAAATAAGGGTTTAAACTTTTATATAGTTTTTTCCTGTGGCCTGATTTTGAAAAAGACTTCCATTCTCATTACGATAGTATCTGAGCTCAAGAGGGCAGGAAACAGCTCTTTTTCTGTCAAATTGAGAATAGTTCTCTATGTATAATTTCTCTTTAAGATATGGGTTTGAATAATTTCAGATGCACTTACTTAATTTAGCTTATCTGGCTTTTACCCGGCCGTTTGTGTAGACTGTACTTCTTTGAGCTCTGAAAACAGTTTTCTTTTCTAGGAAACATTTTGAAACCACTGGGGAAGGCTCTGAGATTGAGCCCTCAATTACCACGATTATAGAATGACTATATCTTATTTAAGTGGTCTAAACTGGTTTAAGCCTAGGATGATATGTTCTGATATCACTAGTTAAGAAGTCTTAGATAAAACCATTTTTTCTTCCTCTAAAATGGAGCTGGTGTGAAATAAACATCCATATTTAGTATCAAAGGTTCATTTTAGGATGATTGAAGCTCTTGCCCTTGCCATACTCAAAGACTCTTGCTTGTTTGGGCTAAAGTATAGCTTACCCATGGTAAACTGCCCTCATTTGGCCTCTATACTCCAAGTAACTTTGACTTCTTGTCTTCTTCTTCTAGCCTGTTCTTCTCCTTGTCTTTTTATTTATTTGTTTTTCCTTCTCGAGGTGAGTGCATTTTCTTTGTCTTTGTAAGCATTTCTCCTCAAACTTTCTTCTTCCTTGAGACCTTGTTCATGATACTATTGTGACACTTGGATAACCAGCATAATACAGAGTCATAAGAGTCATTGTGTGACAAGTGAATCAGAGAAAGATTCAGCACTTAATTACCATTATTATAGGATGATTCTAAATTGTGGGTTACTTTTTCTCAGTACCAGCCAAAGGCTTGGCATATAGCAGGCCATCAATAAACAATGCTGAATCAGCCAGGCACAGTGGCTCATGCCTGTAATCCCAGTACTTTGGAAGGCTGAGGCAGGAGGATTGCTTGAGCCCAGAAGTTTGAGACCAGCCTAGGCAACATGGCTAAACCCTATCTCTACAGAAAATAGAAAAAAATTACCTGCGTGTGGTGGCATGCACCTCTAGTCCCATCTACTTGGGAGGCTGAAGTGGGAGGATCACTTGAGCTAGGGAGGTCAAGGCTGCAGTGAACCACAATTGTGCCACTGCATTCCAGCCTGGGTGGCAGAGTGAGACCCTATCTCAAACAAACAAACAAACAAGCAAAAACAACAATAACAAAACAATGTTGAATTCAGAAGGTGGACTTGAAAGTTTGTGATCTCTACCTCTTAAGAGCAGATATCCTAGTTTCTTATCCATTCTTGCCTCCTACTTCTTTTATCTTCCATCTCTATGGGACAGCTCATTTCTTATTGTTTCTTCTGGGTAGGTCACATTTAAAAGTGAAGAAGAAGGGACTGAATCCTAAGACAGATTATTTTATTATTTTCTGACAGTATTGGGAAAAAATGGAATAACAGAGGAGATTGAAGTTAATAATTAAAATTTAGCTTTTAATTACCTGAGGAATATGTTAATCTTAGATATCCTCAGTCCTTATTTGCACAAATAATTGAAAGCTAACATAATATATTCACACCAATGTAAGAATAAACGCAGTCCAAAAAATTGAGGCTAACATAGTGGGGCAGAAACTGGTCATCTATACCAGCTATAAATGCAAACCAAGTATGTAATTCAAAATTTTCTACTTTTTAAAAAGTAAAAAGAAATTGGTGCAGTAAATTAGGTTTAGAGATGGACCCTTACATTTTAAAGATATATTTAATCTTTGGAGAATATCGTATTTCTAATATTTGCAATATAAGTATTTATTAGCAATAGTTGCACCCCAACTTGTAGAGAACTGAATCACACGAGTGTTTTAGTAATGTATTTTACTTAATAGAATATCTATAAAATATTATTTCAATATATAATCAGTATAAAAATATTAGGAAATATTTTACATTCTGTTTTTAATACTAAGTCTTTGATATTCCGTGTGTATTTTCCACTGGCAGTACATCTCAGTTTGGACTAGCCATGTTCCAAGTGCTCAATAGCCCCATGTGGTTAGTGGCTACCATATTGGACAGCACAGGTCTATACAATGCAGTCAATTTCAGATGCATGAAACATTTGAGGCTGTTTTCCAGTCCATTAAAAATTCTGTTTTTCTCTGAAAGAATTCTGTACGCATATGGCAGCTGAATAGGTCAAATGTAACTTTCATTTTTTTCATAACTGAAATGTATAATCAATGAGAGCAGGGAATTGAGGAATGTGTTAAAATGTCCATGAATATTGAAGGGATTATTTTGTTAGGAGATCTATTTATTTAGTTTGATTTGAGAAAAACTTAAAAAAAAATTGTCAATATTCTAGTTAATCAAAATCCCATAGCCAGACCATCTGTAGTTACTCACTTTGGGGGGCAATTTTCTTTGTGTAGATTAATTGAGGATCCCAAGAGACACAGCCTTAGTTGCTTGCCTTTTTTAAAGATGGTCTTGGGAATAAAACCTATGTTTTCTGATTAAACTTGAAGATTTGGTCTGGGAAATTGCTCTGCTAGCTGATAAACTCCAATGGTGATTGTGACCCTTAGATATGAATTGATGAGAATATCCAAGACTGTAAACAAATCTTACAAAGTAGGCTAAAGGATGAACAGGGTATTTAAAATTTCCTCTAAAATGAACTTTCCTTCCTGATGGATGCCCTTCCTGGTCACAGTTTAATGGTTCTTCAATTTATCACTAGGATTTCACAATATGATGCAAAAAGCATATTCTATGAGAGGATGACAGGGAAACCACTATATGTGCAAGTTAGTAAAGCAATCATTTTCTAAATTATTCAAAGGAGTAGTCAATGTAGGGTGTTCAACTCTCCCTTAGGTATTAATAATATGTTCAACCTGCTAGAGTTTCAAAGTTTTAAATATATTTATACCATAGAGGGGAAAAAACCCCAAATGTATACTTCTTTTGTTGACTATTAAGGTCTGATAGTAAATTTACAAGCACAGAAGCCATTTCCATTGCTTACTCTCATGTAGCAGCCAAAAAATCCTGCACTGTATAAACTAGGATACTTGGAATCTAGTTTTGGTTGTGCAATTAATTCAGGGTACGTCCTCCATCAAGGTGTTTAACCATGCTTGAATACTGCCAATAAGAATAAATCCAGTGGATTTTGTGAAAATCTTATCTTGAAGTAATTTACTCTAAGGCAAAATTGTTTTTCTCTGTTTGCCATCTTACGGTTCTGACATGGCAAAGCAAACCTTTGTTTCACTCTTTAATAAATGCCTCCTTAGTAAATCAGAACAGCAATTGTAAACTCATCATCAAAGTACTGAACATGACTTTGGGTGGAGGGTTTGTGGGGACTTGATGGCTATGAGCTGTGTAGCAAGTGGCCTGCAGTCTCCTAGCTGGTTCATGTTCTTGAGGCCAAAGTCTCAAAGACTAAAAGTTTTATGATTACTGCCTGAAACCAGTTTTTCCCTTCATACATTGAATTAATTTGTTTGTTCACACTCCCATTACCATAAATGATGACCCATAACCTTTTATAAATGTATTCTAAATTATGTAGCTTTAGGGAATGATTATTTATTTACTAAGAATTTTACCTGTGTGTTAAGGATTCAGGAAAAGTAAAATAAAGTATGTTTAAAAAATGAAAGAAAGACCACTTGATAAAAGATTATCCCCACTCCAATTTTGACAACTAATGAATCTTCAATCACATGCAGTTTAAAGGGCAATGAGTTCTTGATAATGAAAGATTAAATTATTTTGTTTAATATGTAATGTGATTTTTCAGACCCCAGAAACATATCAGATACCTTTATAGCTATTATCAAAGCAGAGGAAAATAAATATATTTGTTCTTTAAGTTCCAGCTAGATACTATTTGTTACTTATATCTTTATGTCTGTCATCAAAGCAGGGAAAATAAATATATTTATTCTTTAAGTTCCAACTAGATAATATTTGCTACTTATACATTCTTTTGAATTTTGAGCCTTTAATCTCAGGTTGATAGAATTCTTAGACCACCACCGAGAGACAGTTCTGTAAATATTCACACCTAGATGATCCCCCTGTTGTTTTAAACTTTCTTTTATTATTGTCATATTCAAACATATGTAAAAGTAATGAGAATAACAAAATAAATCTCAGGTACTCATTATTGAGTTTCAACAATGATCAACATATGGCCAAACTTATTCCACCTAACCTAAGCCCCTCCCACTCCTGCCACTCAATTATCTAAAAACCAATCCCAGTAAGAACCAGATGATTCCTAAGCTTCATTTCAGAATGAAAAACATATGATTCTAACCATATTTCCATACCTTACTGATCAATAGTATTATGTTTATACATTTCTATCCCTTTGTGATAAAAGGCAATATTTTAAATTATGAAAATGAAAGTCTTTTTTTCTTGTTTTGAAAGTTATTACACATTATGCCTATAAATCACTACCAATGGTCACAATTTGTAATCATGGTGCATTTACTATAGCTGAAAACACATATCTCACACACAAATTGACTTGTGTTTTTGATAATTTAGGACAAAAGTTAGCTATGTGCAATAAACTGGCATATGAAAAAGAAAATGGAAAGGTTCTTAATATTTTCCAAGTATAAGTTTAAGGGAACTACTGCTCTTCTTGCCATCTATTACTAAACTATTTATAATAAAAAATTAATTGTTTTTTTTGTTTTTTTTTTTCCCACAGATTGTTTTAATAGTGTGAGCTCCCCGGGGAACTGGCCCTGAGTGCTAAGAAACTCTAACTAAAGTATCAGAATGAACTCTTAGTTGCAGAGGTTCACTCCAACAAATATTTTAAGGGTGGCTTCTGGTCACTGGATTTTATTTGGCTGTTGTTAGCTTAGTAATTATTTCTAATTTCAGATATCCCCAATTTGAATGCTAAAGTTGCAAATTTGAACTTTGAAACACTGTAGAAAAGGTTATTTTCTAGAGAAAACATTTGTACATTTTTGTACTTTTATAGAAGATAAGCATTTAATATATATTTTAATACATTGATTTATGTGGTTTAATGTTTGTTAACTTGACTACATTTCCTTTATTCGTATCCATAACGATGTCGTTTGACTTATAAAATTCTAGAGGAGGCTGGGTGTGGTGGCTCACACCTGTAGTCCCAGCACTTTGGGAGGTTGAGCGGGCGGATCACGAGGTCAGGAGATCGAGACCATCCTGGCTAACACGGTGAAACCCCGTCTCTACTAAAAATACAAAACAAAAAACAAAACACAAAACAAAACAAAATTAGCCGGGCATGCTGGCGGGCGCCTGTAGTCCCAGCTACTCAGGAGGCTGAGGCAGGAGAATGGCGTGAACCCGGGAGGCAGAGCTTGCAGTGAGCCAAGATTGCGCCGCTACACTCTAGCCCGGGTGACAGAGCGAGACCCCGTCTCAAAAAAAAAAAAAAAAAAAAAAAAAAAAAAAAAAAAAAAATTCTAGAGGAAAGAGGTCAAGTCACTTTAACTCACTTTACACAGAAACTCTTGTAAATACATGCTTAATAAATGCTTTTGATGGTGACAATGAAAATGATTGAGACATAATTAATTCTGTAGGACAAGCAATACAATCTTTTGTCACAGTCTCAGAAAAAAGGACTGAAACAAGAAAGAACCTCCTGCTCAGCCCATCATGACAGAGTGTGATTTTCTTCTTCGTGCCTGAGTCCCACCATTCTCTACAGCTGTTGAATGAGTTAATGAAAAGTGCCAAGGGAAAGCAGATTGAGGATGGAAAGTAGAACTGAAGATCAAGGACTCTGGAGTCCTGCAGACATGGGTTCAACTTATGAGCATGTGACCTTGGTTTCTTGACCTTGGAAGTTCATTGACTTTTGCAAGCCTTTGTTTTCTCTTCTAAAAGATCCACAGCATTTTATAAAACTTTCACCATCCATAAAAAAGCAATAATAATAGTACCTCCCTTGAGGGGTTGTTGTTAAGGATTGAGTGAGAATTTTTTAAGTGTGAGCACAGTGTCTGAAACATAACAAATTCTCAACAAAAAGTTGGTTATTACTACACTGCATTTAAAGTTAATGCTTTTATTTACAAATTATTTGTAGTTGTTAACAGCATAATGATCCAAATATAGTCATTTCATGGATTTTTTTTGGATTAGTTTCTATAGAGTTAGCTTCTTTAAGAATAATATTTGTCTTAATTTTATAGTATTTTATACTTTTCATAGATAGCTTATTTCAATGACACATGGCTTCGATAGAAAGTCTATATATTTCCTTGAATCCTTTTAAATTATATTTTTCTGAAATGCTAACAACAATGGTGGTTAGTAGGGCTGAAAAGGAGTTCCATTTTGGTTAGTCCTGTAGTAAGGAATTGGATATGAAAAGTTGGTCACAGGAATTAGGCTGGATACTGAAAGCAAAATTCTCTTTACAAAGTAAAGGCATTAGATTAATCTTTGCCAGATGTCAAATAATTATTACATATGCTTTAATACGGAAAGATCTCGAGGGTATGTTTGGTAAAAACTGCAGAGTGCAGAACAATGTGGAAAATACGTCTGATATATGTTTGAAAATAAATATAAACAGAAAGATTGATAGGAATCCAGATATTTATAGATACATGTGTATGTTTATATAAGCCTAGAACACTTCTGGAAGGATTTACAAGAAACTGTTAGTAATGATTGTCCTGGAGAGAATAACTGAATATTGATGTTAGAAGAGAAACATTTTATTACATATTTTTTAGTATTTGTTAAATATTTTATTTGTATTTATTTTTCTGTTAAAATAAAAAGCTAGTATAAAAATTACTACTATCATCATCAACGATCATTTATTGAATTCTTACCCATTGTAAGGGTAGACTTTATACTTATAGAAACTAATGTTTACAAGCATCTTGCAAGATAAGTAGAAGTTATGTAGTTCGTACAATAGCTTGCAGAGAGCAAGTAAAGGACAGTTGTTTCTCCTGCTTTTAAGTAGAGTTTTCAGAAATTTATAATTAACGGTCACCAGTATAGGTATTTAGCTCTTTACTAACATAGATAATAAAAAGAATTTATTCAATTACGATCTCAAGTCATTGGGATTACAAATTCTGTCAATATCTATCACAACTAGAGTTTCATTTAAGGTAGAGCCTTAAAATAATGTCTTTCAAACCTGTTTTTTATTTTACCTATTAGGATAATTTTGTCATGTAACTTTTTTCTCACTTGGAAATTGTAGCCAAAATTTACACAAAATCCAATTGGTTTTCTGACTAACCATGTTCTGCCATTCAGTATGAATGTGCTATTGCTATTATAACTTTTAAAAGCATTCTAATCATAGTTACAAAAAGTATTGTCTAGCTTGTACTGTGTCAATTACCTTCTACTTTTAAATGATTTAAGTAAACACTATCATTTATATTTTTTGCATACAAAATCTGTGAAGGGTCTGAGTATAATCACATAATGTTTGTTCTGTTGATGATTTCTCGTTGTGATTTGAGGAACTACCATAAAAATGTCAAGGGTCACAAGGAGGTGGCAGCACAGCTACAGCACATTGCAGGTTTTCACTTCTTATATTTGAGGGGGGAAAAGTAAGGGGAGTAGCTGAGTCAAATTCATTAGCAAGCAATAAAAAGATAAATTAAAGAAGGCCCAGACTGCTACACATGGAGAGCCAGGCTAGGCCATACAATTTCAGCAACACTAGAATGGGCTTGGCTGCAGAAATGTGCCCATTGTAGATTCTGTGGTTGAATCTGAATTCTACTCCCAATTTGGCTACGTGGATACCTCTTCATGGTTTAATCAAGATGAAGGGTCCTAGATAACTGAGCATCAAGTCTGTAAAAGAGTAGCTTATTACTATACACTTTCAAAATGATTATTCAGAGCTTAGGCCTAATTTTTAATATTTTAATTTGCCATTCCTTTGTGTCTAAGAAAAAAAATGCTTTAAGTCGAAGTTCAGTCTTTAGTTTCATTTTATGTCTTCAAAAGTGATACAATATTCCAAACAGCTATTACATTTATCTAATGCAGCTATAACATTCCTACTGTGTGGTCATTTAGATGGCTTTCTTTTTCTTTTTTTTTTTGAGATGGAGTTTCGCTCCTGTTGCCCAGGCTGGAGTGCAGTGGCACTATCTCAGTTCACCGCAACCTCTGCCTCTCAGGTTCAAGCAATTCTCCTGCCTCAGTCTCCCAGGGCCAGGATTACAAGCATGTGCCACCATGCCTGGCTAATTTTTTTTTTTTTTTTAAGTAGAGAAGAGATTTCACCAGTTGGTCATGGCTGGTCTTGAATTTTTGACCTCAGGTGATCCACCAGCCTCAGCCTCCCAAAGTGCTGGGATTACAGGCATGAGCCACCACACCCAGGCTTTAGATGGCTTTCTAAACACCTGTTCCTTCAGAGCTTTTCTCCCTTCATTGAAAGATTTACACAAGCCATGGCTTTTGCAATTATAAATAAGCTACTTTTCTCTGTCTGGAATGTCAGTCCTAAGAACAATGTGAATTTATACCATTTCTTTTTTAATGAAGTTAGAATTCTATTTTCTTTTGTTGTAAATTGGGGAAGTAGGTGAATGATAATATTTAAATTGTGATACTAACTTTAAAAAAGGAGGCAGATTTAAAAATTATCATGTGTGACGTGGTAGAGTATTGTGGGATAGAATTTCAGGTCTTTTTTAAAAAGAACTTTGATTCATTTTAATTCTTCAGAAACAATTGAAATATCTTTTTATAATGCCCTAATTTCTTTCTGCCCTTTCCATGTCTTGGAAACTCCTGGGGGCTGCTTCTGTCAACCTTCTTTTCCTTTCTGTTCTCCTTTTTCTCTCTGCCATTTTCCTTTCCTTTCCTGACACAGAAAAGGACAGTGACACCTCAGCTGGATTTCAACAGTTCAAACTGCCTCCCTTCTCAAAATTCTTCATGGGGGCTACCATGTTGTCTGAAATTGTTGCATTGCTAACTTCTTTTGATTAAAGCATCAAGTATGCCAGATAAAATCTAAATCTTAGGTCTATAAGGAAACCAGCCATTTGGCAGACTGTTGCCAATTTAGTACACAGGACTAGCAATGTTTGGTGGGGAAAGGGGACAAGGAAACAAAATTAAAAGCATGGGCTCCTCCTCAGGAAGTCACTTGGTCTCTGGTGGTAGGACCCAGAGTCAGGGACCCTAGCAGCCAAGGCAAATACGATTTGGAGATGGATTTTCTTGTGGAAGGAAAGGTGAGCAGAAACTAAAGAAAGATTTACCCCTTTATTAGCATCTTTCCTGAGAGTAGTATTCCTAGACTCTCTGGAGTGGATGATCATTTAAAAAAATATTGAAGGAATGAATGGTTGAATGCATACAAAAGGAACTGTTTGAATCATTTTCTTCTCAAAACTTGGGCAAGAGTAAACTCATTTGAATATGTGACATCTAATCATTCTTTTTAGCAGGTAATTGTGTTTTATAAAGAATGATATTTATTCCAAACTGGTCTGGAAGAGCAGGAAGATAAAGTTGATCGGTATATTTTGGAGAAAGTTATGGAAGAAGAAATCTACTAAGTTCCAAGATTGGAGGCCGGGCATGGTGGCTCACACCTGTAATCCCAGCACTTTGGGAGGCTGAGGTGGGCAGATCACCTGAGGTTGGGAGTTCAAGACCAGCCTGACCAACATGGAGAAACCCCGTCTTTACTAAAAATACAAAAAAATTATCTGGGTGTGGTGTGGCACATGCCTGTAATCCCAGCTACTCAGGGGGCTGAGGCAGAAGAATCGCTTGAACCCAGGAGGTGGAGGTTGCGGTGAGCCGAGATCGCACCATTGCACTCCAGCCTGGGCAACAAGAGCGAAACTTCGTCTCAAAAAAGATTGGAAAAAGTGCTGCCTCATACTTCTAACAGACTTGGGAACCCTGGCTGTATTTCTTAAATAATGAAAAGTTTAGTCACTTCTGCTGCTTCTGTACTTTAATTTAGTTATTTTTATATGCTTAAGCACATTCAGGAGCCTCAGGCAAAGTTTTAAAGAGGAAGGGATAAAATGCTGAATCTTATAAATCTCTGCTCTCTCTTTAAAGAATATAAAAAATACCCCTATGCACTAAAGGCTGTCACCCACAGTATTAACTACAGCAAGCACAAGTGTTTTGCTTTTTATACGATTGACATAGAGACATTAATACTGACGTGAAACCAGCCTGGTATTCAGTTTGCCGTGTTTAACCAAGTGTGAATTGAGTGGACTATAATCATATACAAGGAACAACATATTGCCTAATGTTTAGAGTTAATTCTTTAGTTCTCTATCCTAAGTCAGAAAACATTTGTGGAGCTGGGCACAGTGGCTCATGCCTGCAATCCCATCTCTTTGGGAGGCCAAGGTGGGAGGATCCCTTTAAGTCAGGAGTTCGAGACCAGCTTGGGCAACATAGCAAGACCCTGTCTCTACAAAATATAAAGAAGTTAGTCAGGTGTGGTGGTGCATGCCTGCAGTCCCAGCTACTCAGGAGGTTAAGGTGGGAGGATTGTTTGAGCCCAGGAGTTCAAAGCTGCAGTGTCCACCACACTTCAGGCTGGGTGACAGAGCGAGACTTTGTCTCAAGAAAAAAAAAAAAAATCCAAAGAAAAAGCATCTGTGAAACACTTTTCTGGGAGCTAGGGACAGTTTTGTAAGTAAGATGGATAGTGTTTGGAATAGACCTCTCCATTTGACTGTTTCACATTCATTCACAGTGTAATGAAAGAGAAGGAAATTATCTGAAGTTATGAATAAGGGAGGAGACTTGCTTGTGTCCTTCAAGCTTACCTTTGCGAGTTGCTCGTGAATCTCAAGCAGGCTGGGTCGGTTGACCTTGGGCCCACTGATGCTGCCGGTGTTACGATAGTACTCTATCTTGGGAACGGCATCCATGGTGTTGTGGCCAAAAGTTTGCAGACAGTATGTGTTTGTGTGAGAATCATAAGCGTGAAAACTGGCATCTGTTTTAGCAGTTTCTCCACTTTGGAGGAAATTGTCATAGCACTCCTGATTCCCAGGCCTAAAGCTGATTCTGAGTCTTTTCTGAGCTTCATCCCCAAAAGAGGTTTCTTCATAATGCGGTGGGTCAGTATTGTCATCTGCAGCTGCACTGCTCTCATGGTTCTCATTTATGACATTAACTTGAAAGCGATTGGTATTACTGGGCACTGAATCCAGAAATACATTGGAAGAGTTGTTCAGTGACATCTTCCAAAATTGATTTTTTACTGAGCTATCTACTTTGTGGTGTTTTAAAAAATCTATGTGTTTCTTCATCAAAATAAACACTAATGTGCTTCCATTAGGGAGCTCCTGGCTTTTGTTCTAGATGATTCAATAAATAGATTCTTGATATATTGTCTCCTATATAATCTTCAGGATGTTCTTCAAAGCTGTCATTGAAAAAGAAAATTAAACTTGTTCCAAGTAATACAAATATATTTAGGTAAGGGTGGGATATAAGGGAACAGTTTTATTTTACAAGACATACAATTTTAAACTCATTTCACTAAAATTTATCTGTCCAGGAACCTTAGTCATGTGAGTAATTAAATCTGATAATAAATAACTGGAAAACTGTTCCAGCAAACAGAATTTCCAATGCAGTCATTAAAATGTTACCTGTGTCTGTAATTTGCTTGAATTCAGTGCACTGGAGTTCACTATGACTTTAGAAAAGATGTAACTTTACCTATTGAACACAGTAAGAGCTGATGAGAATATTCTCAGCCTAAGACACAGTTCACTGACAGTACTAAATGCTGAAACTGCAAAGTATTTTGATTGTTAGGAATATATACTATATAACATATAAAATGGAAAACAAAACTTCTAAAAAATATATTGTTGCTAGTTTATGCTCAACTAATAAATTCCAAATTTTGTTACCTATGCAACAAGTAAAAAATTATGTTTTAGAATATGCATTTTAAAAATACATCCCATCAAGATGATGTCTCTGTGAATTCTTAGATCTTTTACAAGATCCAAATGTTTCATTTGCTCATACATTTGTTTGTTTTGCAAATACTAACATGAAACCTTAAAAAAATATGAATATAGAAATAAGTCATATATCTATAAGAAATAAGTCATATACCTTAAAAAAGTCCTCTGCTATGTTTAGGTAAAATAATCATGCTCTACTGACTCATTTTAATGAAATGTCTTCAATAATTGAGAGGTTTATATTTGACTGTGAGGTGAATAGACTTCACAATAATTTTCGCAATTTCATAGTACTGGCCTGTCTTAAAACACTTTCTTTAGAATTATATTTCCTTATTGATACCTTAAAATTCGGCTTTTCAAGGGAAGTTCTAGAAAAATGAGATAAATATAAATAAAAACTTGTCTCTCTCATGCAGTTATTAAAGCTGTGTATTTGAATTAAAAAAAACCTCAACTTCATTTCTCAAGTAACCTTTCCTGGGGAAATTATAAATGAAGCTATTATCTTTTTAGTTTCTACAAAACACTTCTCTTCATAGTCCTTGACACCCTCACCTACTCCTCAGAATCTACTTTATGACATAATATTAAGTATGATTTTTACCCTGCCCAGAAATGTTCAACTTACCACCAAGGAGCCTTCTTCTGAGGAAATGTGACCTGCTTCAGCGTCACCCAGGAATATATGGGGCACTTAGCTTTCAGCCCAGAAACTTAGGCTTCTGCTTATTGGTTAGAAAATTTCTTGAAAGAGATGACTGTGCAATGATTGGCCTGGAATAGTACTGTAAGCCCCACCAGGTCATTAGCCCTGAGGAACCTTAAGTACCACATCAACTGGTAACTAGTAGTAAACCATTAATCCTTTTAGACAGGAAGTAACATAGAGTTTCTTTAATTCATAAGGAGAATTGGATCCCTTAACAGCAATAGTCCAAAAAATATGAGCATTGCCATTAGTCATTTGGGGATAGATAAATTGAGTTCCACCGTCTTACAGATGAGTCCTAGTGACCTCCTATTGTTTAGCATGTGTATTAAAATATAGTTCTCCAGAGATAATTTCTATACTCTGTAACTAGAAAGTAGTGTCTGAAATGATTTTATCTTGCTTGTAGTAGACATTACCTTGACTCTTTTGCATGGGAAGTAATCAGATTAAGAGTGGAATCAATGATTTATTGAAAATATTTCTATTTTGGGAAATATGGGAAAACTTTTTTTTTTTTTTTTGAGATGGAGTCTCGCTCTGTTGCCCAGGTTGCAGTGCACTGGTGCAATCTCAGCTCACTGCAACTTCTGTCTCCCAGGTTCAAGTGATTCTCCTGCCTTGGCCGCCTGAGTAGCTGGGATTACAGGCGCCCACCACCACGCCTGGCTAAATTTTTTTGTAATTTTAGTAGAGACGGGGTTTCACCATGTTGACCAGGCTGGTCTCGAACTCCAGACCTCAGGTAATCTGCCCGGCACAGCCTCCCAAAGTGTCGAGATTACAGGTGTGAGCCACCGCGCCCAGCAGGGAAAACTGTTTTAGGCAGGAACCAAACTGTGGGTAAGTATCTCAGTGGCACTACTAAATGACCTTTCTGTCTCCAACTAGAAAAACATTTTTTTTGTCCAACTCAGTTTTTGAGTTTTGTTGAGGAAAAGGTTTTTCTTTTTCAGATCTGCAAGTAGGTGATTATTAACACTGCAAACAATTCCTCCCTCAGGTCTGTCACTGATTATCAATCAGGATAATTGAATGAGACCTCTTTGTTTCTTATAAGAAACGATTTAAGTGATTTCCAGTTGTCTGAGTAGCTCGGTTGTGGTGTAATATAGTGGCTAGGAGCAAGACTCAAGTCAGAAGGCCCAACTTCTGTCATGGCCCTGCCACTTGCTGTCTGTGTGAACTCAGTCAAGTTACTCAATCTTTCTGTGCCTTAATTTTCTCATCTGCAAATGCAGTTGTGGATTATAATTGTACCTACCTTGTTGTAGAGTTATTTTGAGGAATAAATGAGTTAGTTTGTGTATGGGGTTTAGAACAGCAACAATTTGTACCTAGTGCTTGCTTTCACTATTTTAGCGCTATTTACAATTAGCTGGGGATTTTTACTTAGCACATACAAGATTGTGAGGTGAATCATTAGAGATTGGGAGAGATATTTTGTCTATAAAAAATAAGTGTAAAGGTAAGTTAGTGAACTGATACAGGATTATAGAAGTGTCTAGAGACACCTAAGTAAAACCCTTTAGATCCTCTTCGTTAAGTAAATGTCATGCTAATCAGTCAGGCTAATGTCGTGAGGCTATATCAGAAATAGAGACAGAATTACAAGTATATACCTATAACTCATTCCACTCTTAAAGGTCACCAGCACAAGGCATTTATCTGTTCAACAAAGGGTTCTGATTCCTCATATAGAAAGTGTTTTGGCATAGGAATGTCCCATTTCAAATTCAGCTGGGTGGGGCTGGTTGTTTAGATCAAGACAAAGAACAGCTAGGATGGGGCTGGCACCCAAAACAAGTTCTATTCACCAGACCAGAACAGGAGCCATAAGCTGACATCCTCCAACCCTTTTGGGAGCCACTTATTTACTCTACAACCTTTTTCCTCTACTAATGACTGTGAATACCTCTGATACCAGTCAATTTCCTTTTTCTTGCTGACTGACTGCCTGACTTCAGAGTGGTATGAATTTGTTTTAGTCTTGGTCTTATATCAACCAGACATTTTCATTCTAAGCCTTTCATCTCTCACTGTGAAATGAAAGTCTTTGTTCTCTTTTAAGGGGATTCAGCCATCCTGGAACAAATGGGAGACGGTTTTGGGGGTATGGATGAAATAACACCATCCATAAAGCCAACCTTGAAAGGTGAATCCGATTTAGGCCTTTCAGACAGGGGGGAAAGGTAACAGGAGCAAGCTCTCTTGAGGTATGCTCCTCTATCTTTCCTGTGTCCTCTCTGACAAGGCTTTTGGGAAGGGGAAGCTAGAGGCTGATCCAACTGTGACACTGAACATCTATTCCTAGAAGAATTAACATTTCATGAAATTTCCATGTTGTTTTCATGTTGTAACCAGCCTTTTATATTTTTTATATTCTTTCTGTTTCTGAAAATACAGATACTGACTTTTCTATCCCCCAAACCACCCCACCCCCCAAAAAAAACTAAGGCACCCAATAGACCACAAATAAAAACCACAGATGAAGACACTTTTGGTTAATAGAATTTTTCTTTAGTGGATTTGGAAATAATATTATGGTAGAGTTAATATACTTGAAAAGCTTATGGGAGTTGAACTTCCAGAAACAATGCTCATATTTCATAAAAGTTTTCTTGGTTGTAGAGGTCTTTCTTCTTTTGAAATAAAGATCTGGCCTTGGTTTGTTCTAGTCACCAAAATGGAGGGTCTTGGTGGGTGTCTTCTCTGGGAGACAAATGAAACATCTGGTACTTTAAAAGCCTTGGTCAACAAAGAGACCTAGTTTCCTGGCACACACAATTTTCAGTATGTTCAGTTGAACTTGGCCCAGTGGCCTGTTCTTGGGCCAAGTTACTAACTGGCTATGAGGTGTACCAGGCCTACACTCTTGAACCAACTGGGGTACAGAGAGCCTCCTTGAGGTGAGGATTTGGTCCAGAAGATCCACAGCTAATAACAGATATGTTCTAAATCTATTATGAGATGGAAAGCATCAAGGAATCTCACAGAGACAGCTGGTTTTGGAATTCCATAGACCTGAGCAGTAACCATGCCTATAAGCTATCTAGAAGTGTTGAGGACAGTGTCTAGGGATACAGCAGAAATCAAACTGCCCAAGTTCAATCCCTAACATAACCATTCCCTAGCTATGGTGACCTTGGGAAGCTAGTTAATTTCTCTTAGCTTCAGTTTCTCTTCTGCAAAATTAAGATTAAAAATAAAATGGAAATAGTAGTCTCCAACTCAAATAATTGATAAGAGTATCAAATAAATTGAAAGTAACTAGTTTAGTGCAACCTCTTGGTAATATTAGTCTTGTTCCTTCATGGTATGTTTTGCAGTTCTGTGTTTTCAAAGGACATAAATATTTTTTTATTTATCTCCTGCTATGTTCCTCCATTCTGACTCATAGAGAGTCAGAAGTTTGTAGTTGGAAAGAATTTAGAACTATATAATTTTATCTTTTTATTTCTCAATTGAAGAGAATGAAATACTAGAGAGATTGAATAATTTACACTAAGCCATTGCTTCTTAGGGTTTGAGAATCTCTATTACTGCTACTGATGAGGACAATAAATATTGATAGCAAGGTATGTTTAGATACTATTTTATGGTTTACAAAATGTTTTCACAGTCATTATATCTAATTGGCCCTCTCAATATTGCTGAAGACATGCAGGATGGGTTTCTTAATTCTTGTTGTGCAACATAGGTTCCCTTTAGGTAACTTTCTAGGTCATAAAGCTAGTTCTTGGCTAAGCTAACATTAGAATTCAAATCTCCGAGTTTAGGCTCCTAATCTGAAAAACTTTTCATGATATCTTAAATCCTCATTCATTTCAGATCTCTGGGTTTTCAGATACATTTGTAGCATTCATAGGGCACTAGAATTGAAAAGGATGTTAACACTACTCTTCACTGAAGCTCACAGAGATTAGATGACTTACCCATTAGAGCATAGCTCTACTGGTGGCACAGCTGAGACTGTCTTTGTTTCTGCTTAGAGTACTCTTTCCACTAGGTCATGCTGGAAACTCCCTTTTAAATTCTATTTATGCAAGGGGTAGGGGAGGGAGCATCAGTATGAGGCAGATCTGGTTTGGATTCCAAGCTATGGGATTTTACTGCAAGATATTCGACAAACAGAAGAGATAGGAGGGTCAGGGCTCTGTGAAATTTGGGGAACTTTAGGGCCTGTGACTACTTGTAGGCTTTGGGTGTTAGATTTTTGAGATATTTTTTCACCTGTGAACCTTTTGGGCCTATGGTTATTATTAGACAAATAATATTTTGATTATTCTTTGGACTAAATTCTCTGTTTAAGACCTGACTCACTAAAGCTAAAGGGGTCTGAGTCAGGAATGTGGAGGGGATGCCTGGGCTTTTCAGAGGGGAGAGAGCAAGATGCCTTTAGCACAGTTTATTAGCACAAGAAAGGAAGCAGAAATTCAAGGCAGTTGTTCAAGATAAGAATAAAGATGGTAAACATGGCTGCAGCCATCCTTACGCTCTATTCATTGGAAACCTCTAAGTGGGAACAGAGGAAAGTGACGAATCCCAACAATAGTTTATCATTTACACAGCATGGTGAAGAAATTAGTCACAGATGTTTATTGAATTCACTGAACAAAATGAGCCTCTCTCCCACACACTCAAGGTAATTACAATTGTATCCAGAATGTGTCCTGATGGCACAACCATAAAAACCATATAGTTGGAACTCTCACGCCAGTGCATATTCAAATGTCCCTTTATCAAACTCTTCAACTTCATCTTCCCATGTAGAGGAAGGCATGCTACTATATGGGTCTAGCAGGATTTTGAAGCATCGGATAATAAGAAGTCCCAAGAAGATACACAAAATCCCAACAAAAGCAAAGCCAGTTTTTTGCTCCAGAGTCAATGAGAAAGCTGATACTTCGTTGACACTCATCTTAGCTGAAGAGTTGCCACAGTAGGTACTACTCATTATTCACTGGCACATTGTTGTGGCTCTTCACAGTTCCTTCTGGAATCAACTCTTTGCCTAGGTACAAAATTGGACTCAGTTTAGTTTTACCTTTGTATGGTATTGGGCAGGTTGTTGCTTAATAAAATCTGATGTTTTTCAAACCTTCTTGACTTAACTCACAAAAGATGTTTGAAAGCATCATCAGATACAGATTGGAATCAAATTAGCATTGGAGATGCTACTTCTAAATGTTGTAATTGAAGAATTTCCTTTGTGGACACATAAGACTGTGCCTACATACTCTAAATAAATCAAGTATGAAGGTGAATATTCAAATTATCAGCCCTAAAATCTTTTGATTCATTGCTAGACAGTTAGATAGCTGCTTCTTTGATCTGAATTGTCATCTAATTTTCACCTCATATTTGCACGTGTAGGTAGATAATATAAACAATCATAGCATGTAAGCTGCTCAAGCTGTTTAAGGTCCATACTTCAAGGTCTATTTCCAGTGCCATTTTGACTGATATAGATTCTGATCCTTTTAAACAGATATAATGACTTCTTTCTTTTCATCCCCTTAGGTTTTATATGTATGTATTTACATTTTTTTCTTCACTACCACTGGATACACTAAGTGTCAATTTCTTAAAGAGAGGAATTATGTTTTTAAAATTACATTAATGCAGGCAGTGCCCAACAGAGCAGCTTGAAAGTAATAAGCAGCAGTGGCTATGGCCATTAGCCACCTCCCCACCATCTCCATTAGCCTTCAGAACACTCTAAGTAAACATAAAATCCAAGTTAAACAGCATGCTTTCTCTGCAAATTCAACTTCAAGACAAGCTCCCCAGTCTCACTCCCAACAAGATTTCCACTTCTAAGTCCCTATTGTGCTGAGATTCTAAAACTACCACTAAAGCATTCAGAAAGTATATGTTCAACTGAAACAAAATAGGTTTTTTTCCCATTTGATGTCTTAAGTTAGTTAAATGAATTAATTACAAATAAAGATAAATTTAATTAATCAAATAATTACTAATGTACAGCCACCTTTTTTAAGAGGACTGTCACCAAATAGCTTTTCATCCAATAACTGTGAATAATAGACTGTTGGTATTTTCTTTTTTATTGTTGCTTTTTCTGATAATTTTTAAGAATTATATGTATTAAAATTACTGACCCTTGAGATTTGTTTGGACCTAATTTTCAGGAAACAACTGAGACAGAATAAAGGATGGGAGGTAAGGAACGAAGAAAGAGAGTAAGAAAAGCAGGACTTGTAGCTTTCAAAGTTATTCTGCAAATAATACACCAACTAATATCAATCAATATTTTGTTTTATAATGATTTAGATTACAAAAAAGCTCTATCCTCAAACCTTAAGTGGTAGAAATATTCAATAATTATGGCTTATGTTCATTGTTTGATTTTTTTGTTTAGTAAAGGGAAAAAATATTGTTCAAACCCCTGTTGAGTTTCTTTCCACTAAGTCATTTTTTGTCCTAATCAATATAGTATAGTGAAAAGACTTTAGTTTTTTAAATATAGGGACACTTATTGGCTGAGAATGATCTTCCTGAAGATTGAGTTCTTGTTGTAGTATTTATCCTGTAAAAGGCACAGAGGACTGGATTGAATCTCCAATGACTCTGAGACTTAACTAGAACTTCTTTTGCTGACTAAAGGTCTAATTTTCTTGCTTTTGTCAATTAAAAATCATTTGTTAAGATCCATATACTCACTGGATCGTTTATTTAATGGAAGGAGAAACTGAATAGCAGGATGTTTCTCTATAGAGATGTTGGACCAAGGAGATGATTCAGCGAACTAACTTGTTCATTTAGTTTTTTACTAGAGCATAACCTTGCTGGGCTACAACATGTGGATATTTCAGGGGATATGTGGGTAAGAGGAGGCAATAAACATGGTTTATGGATGGACGCTGTGGTTTCCCAATAGATTTCCTTCAGTGAAGGACTTGTTGCCCAGCAACAAAGAATGTTGGCAGCAAACAGTCTTCAGCTGTCAGCCCCTTTCACCAATTGCCTCGATTGCAGAGAGCTGCTTCACCCAAAGTCATGGCCCTTCCCAGGGAAGACCATACTCAATCATTGATTATATAATAGTATAGAGGCGTGGCCATCTTGTATCAAAGGGGGACAACTCTAAAAAACTATTTTAGCTTCAGAGTTCTAGATGGGGTCAGCAGAGACTGTCATTGGGTCTATAGCACAGTTCAATTTCTGGCCACTCCTGTTTAATTCCCCACTCTTCCATGGGTGCTGAGCCCAAGGACAGTCCTCAATAAAAATTCAGCAAACTAACCTCTGTCTCAGAGACTGGCTTCTGGAGAACCCAACCTTTAACAACTGACATCACAAAAGTTAAAGCACCTGGGCAGTTTTAATGATCTGTTCATTTTTCAACTAGTTCTTTTTGTTATCATCTAGCAGTAGCCTAAACTGATTATAGTTATGATGTTAGCTAAATTTATTTAGGTGTTTTGAAAATGCATAATGTAGACACAGACACAGTATCATAGCTGATTGTTGGAGGAGTGAAGTCTGTTGGCTCTTAACCAGTGATTAATCCACTACTCTCTTATTTTTCTTAAAACCTACTAACCAACAAAACAAACCAGCAAAAAGAGGCATGTTTTAGAGGCAGCAATAAAACATTCTTGTCATTTGTTACTATTAGTTTAAAACAAGGCATCTTCCTAGTTAGACAAACAAAATCCTTTTATACTTTAGAATATAATATGTCCATCATACAGCAAATAATACTTTGTTCCTAGAGCCTTAGATGATATGTAAATTAATGAGTTATTTATCATTTTTAAATGGAAAATAATTACTTCTCACATAGTGATCACAGTTCCCAGCACACTGTAGGTATTCAATACATATTTTAATTGAATTAAACTAAATATTTTGAAGAATATATTTTTTGAGGAATAAAGTCCTTCAAATAAAGTTTTGTACAAAACTCTAGTTTTTAGATATCCAAAAAGCATGCAAATACATTTAGTTAAAATGAAAAAGAAAATTTTTATTTGATTTCAAAAATTGGATTTAAAAATAAGTATAAAAACTCAGTAGCTCTTTCAGAGTTCAGTGTTTTTGTTCTTTTCTATCAAATTTACTTAGCATTCTCAGACTTACATCATTTTTAGTATTCAAATGTGGAGAAAACAGATCTTTCCTAACAACCTTGGGAGTTTCCTTTTGTTTTCTAAGGAAAGGTATATAGCCATCTTATATTTTGGCATTAGTTTGTGCCAGGAAGTACAGGGTTAAATTTTGTATTCAACTGTAGTGACATTGGTTAGCTTAAGATTTCTGGTATAATTACTCCTTCTTCCTCTGTCCCTGCCCTCTACATTACTTGACTGTTATCCTTAACTAAGAAGGTATTGTAAGATACTTCAAAGGCTTTTGGAATCAGGTAAGGGCATAAAGAATGAGTAGATATGCAGAGTCACTGTTAATGAATAAACAAAGTCACCATTTTTATACTACCTTGGAGGAAGAGATGAATGGCTATTTCATGGCTTTAAACATAATTTATAAGCACTCTGTGTCTCTATTATTGGTACAAATATAGCAGCAATGCAGTATAACTAGGGAAAATGCTGAGAAGTGACCAAAAACTGTCAGAATGCTGTTAAGAAATCTAAAGAGCTAAATGAACTTAAGGTAACATATAATAATATTTTAATTTATTCATTAACCAAATATATATTGAGTATCTGTTAGATGTCAGTACTTTTCTTGGTACTAGAGTACAGTGGTGAACTAGATAACAATGTGCACCTGCCAAACTGAGGGTTACATCCAGTGGTGAAGACAGACACAATTATTTAAAAATATCTATCTCTATATATCCATATCTATATATTATACCAGGTACTCATAGTCATAAAGGCTATGAAAGAAAGCAAAGCACGTTAAGCAGAAAGAGAATGATGGTGGATAAGCAGCACTCCTTTAGTTAAAGAGGTCAGCAAAGGCTTCCCTAAGGAGACAATATTTGCCCTGAATGATGTCTAGAAGGGAAACATGAAAATATTTGGAAGAATAGATTTGAAATTTGTGGAAACAGCCTTTGCAAAGGCTTTGAGGTGGAAGGGTTTCACATACCATATGTTCAGATCAAGAGATAGACCGATATAAGATTAAGCCCTTTATTTGTACAAGATGGTTTAATGCTATCAAACAACAAAAAAAGGCAGAACTACTTAATCTACTTCTGTCTTTTTAACCAATATAGAATGGGCTTTAGAAATGACAAAAAAAATCAAACAATGTAAGCGGATAATACTTCAGTAGAATAATGTTTAGCTACATTAAATGAGTTAAAAATCTCATGATCAGACAATTTATAACTTGGAGATATACTTTCAAGACTTTTGAGAAATTACAGACCATGAAAAAGCTGCCAGAGGTAAGGACATGGACAAATGTCTCAATTTTCAAGAGGAGTAAGGGGGAATTGTAAAAATTATATATTGGCTACTCGGAATTGATCTTTGTTGTAAACCCATAATTAATTATTTAACAAGTAATTTGTCAATATTTAAGTAGTCATTAAAAGTTAACATGAGTTTAATAGGTAATGCCAATTCACTTCCTTTTCAAAAGTTTGCTACTAATATGATGAATCAGAGAAATAGCATGGACATGGTTTAGTTATTTTGGCAATGCATTTAACAGTCTCCCATGACATCTTTGTGGGGAAGATATGAGATATGCCTGGATAATAGTGTTTTTATGTAGATTCATAGATCTGAACTACCCTAATAAATATCGGGTTCTGTAATCATGGACGTGGGTCTCCAGTGTGGTATTACAAAGGTTTCACTTTAATCTACGCATGCTTTTCAGTGTTTTTGAACAGTGACTAAGTTGAAGATATTGAAGTGAAGCTTATTAAATTTGACAAAGCATGGCTGAAATATGATAGCACATGGAAAAAACACTCAAAACAATTCTGATGCCTAGAATTCTGGGCTGAAGCTAGAACATAAAATTTAATAGAAACGCTTCTAAAGCCCTTTGGTTAAGTGGGAGGGAAGGAGATGCACCAAATCCAAACAGGGGAGATAATGACTTGGCAATTCATGTAAAATAAATCTGTAAGCTGCAATTAGTCAAGTTAGCCTGAGCCAAAGATATGAGTTGGTGGCTTATAAAAGCAAATGTCTTAAATTGAATAGGGGTGCAAATGATAGAAAGTAATAACATTATTATAATGTGTCAGGCCACATATAAAGTAACACTGCATATATTCACTATACTTTCATTGAAACATATTTATTGGGTTGCTAGTATGCTCTCGTAGACATGCACTCCTCTACTTAAAGAGATTCCAACTAGTAAGGGAGAAGAGCCATGTACACACAAGGAAAGAAACAACAACATAGGCTTCTACAAAAGCAATAAAAAAGGAAGAGGAAGCCAACTTGTATTTAAAATCTACTGTGTATCAAATACTGCTTTACATATTTTATTTTATTCCCACAACACCCACATAGTGTTGATATTATCTTCAACATCTTGGTGGAAAAAAAAGAAGATCCAAAAAGGATAAACAAGTTTAGATGCAATCAAGATATCACCCATTGAGGGATCAGGAAAGTTTTTCTTGCAAGAGATTGTATTTGAACTGAGTCTTGAGAGACAGAATGATTCAGATCTGTGAAGAAGAAAAAAGCATGACAATAAATATGAAGGCAGAAAAGTACTGGATTTTTTCAGAGCACAGTGAGCAATTTGGTACAGGCAAAGGGGAGTATGGGAAACAAAGCGTTGGAAAGGTAGGTTGGAGCCAAATTGTGAAATATGTTGACTGTCAGGCTAAGAGTTTGAAATCTATTTGCTTAAAGGCTGAGTGGCTTGATGATGAGACTGAAATAGACATAATTTTGAGGGAGAGAGCATCATGGGAAAGAAATGGTTCAGGTGAGAAGCAATGAGGGTCTCCACTAGGGAGTAGATGTATGGAAGAGGGTAGAGGTTGGAAAGATATTTAGAAAAGTAGGAGGGAAAGGATTTGGAAAGTAGTGGGCCCAAGGAGAGAGAGGTATCAAAGATGACTCTACACTATTAAGCTCGGACAAGTGTAAATATAGTGTTTTTATTAATCAAAACAAAGAAAATAAGAGCAAAGCAGAGACTTAAAAGTAAATGATAAGTTTATTTCTGGACTTGGTGAATTTGTGGTACTCATGTGTGGTGCATAGTAGGCACTCAATTGTCAGCTTTCAATAAATTTATCCAGATCATTTTGTCTGTCATAAAATTTTTGATGGGGAGAATATTTTCAGGTATTGTTGTCAAATAACGTTTGTGTAGAAGACTTTATCCAGGATAGAGAGAGCCCAGTACATAGAAATATTTGCAGATCAAAACTTAAAGAGAAGAAAAGAATTGTTGAGTTTTGCCTAGGAAAGGGAAGACCAAGAAGGACAATAGGTAGACTCAAATATTTGAAATATTATCTTGTAGGAAGCCAGATGGACTTGTTCTAGATTGATCCAGAGAGCAATTTTACTGTAATTCCATTAAAGTCTATTTTCTGTTACCAGAAAAGATTAAAGATGGAAGAAGCCTAGCAAGGAACTTCAAGGAATGCCACTCCTACAAGGAGGATCTCCTAGTGGAGTTATATAAGATGAATCATGAGTAAATCTGTAGCAGAAATTTCACCTATAATAAAGGAGGCTAGGGTTTCTAGAACGAGGCATTAGCAAACAGTGTCAAATTCTGCAGTGGTGATGGAAACTAAGCACTGAAAAACAGGGTCTTATGGTTGGCATTCATAATTATTTCATCATTATAAAAATTTAGTTGAGAGTCTAGGAGGGATACTAAATTGAATTGGATTTAGGAGTGAGGGGTAATGAGAAAATGGAGTCAGGTGGTAAATAAACTTGACAGAAAATAAGTTTTACTTAGTCGGTACAGAAGGTTAAATCATATGATGAATCACTTTCAATAATGAAGACGTGACTGCATATTCAGTTTTTAAAGGAAGAGCTCCGTAAATTTACCTGGATTCAAAGAACTGTAAAATTTCCATTTTTAACAAAAAAAAATGGGTTGAGAAAGAACAAATGTTTTATTAATATCTTACAAGGGAAAACAGGCTTTTATATTTATCATAAAATATACTCTATACTAAAGATGAAAACAAAATACAGGTCAAGGAGAGCAACTGAAAAAGTAATATTCAAAGGCTGATTAAAAATTTGTCCATTGCTGCAGGCTGTGCCTACACAAGCAAATAGAAGTAAAAAGTTAAGCAATTGCCTAACAATGTGTTCAGCAAACAGATGGTTTTAGTAATTTAAACCATATATATAGCAGTTGAAATATCAGTATTTCAGGCCTAAATTTTTCAAACAATTGGCCAAACTTTCCATTTTACTTGCTCTGTGAAATGAAGAACTTGTCTCATTTCAACAACAAATCCAAAGTTTTTGAGAATATACTGTTAAGTGTGCCAAGTCTTCTGCTTTTCTATTGATATAGAACATAATCTGATATGAAAATATTGTTAATAACAAAATATTATTAAAAAACAAAAGTCCCCAGTTATAAAACTGATTCATTCACAATTACTAAGGAGTTCAAAATACTCAACAGTTACAGATAAAATATACATTTTTCACTTTCTCTAATTGCTGGAAGAGCTCTTCACAACAGACACTGTAATGCCTAGCTCCGGAGAAGCATCATCTTAATATCCTGTTTACTGGGAAATAGAAAAAGAAAGAAATCTGAGAAAATTTAGATTAAGTTACAAAACCATATATTAAAAAATCCATATAAAAATAGTTAAGAAAAATGAACTTTCAAAAATAAGTAGAAGGTAAAATTGGGTAGTGGTAAAAATTATTTGAAATATATTATACCACAAAATTGGGTAAAATAAACAATGTACAGTTTAAATATCAGGATCAATATATATAATGATTAAAATATTTAAGCATCTTTTAATACTACTGATGCAAATGATAAAATACTGTCTTGAGCCATATTCACTGGAATAAATGGTTAGGTACTTTGGCAATGAGTAACTTGGTTGAAAGTACATTTCCTTCATGGCAATTGTCAGGCACTAAGATTTCTAAGTACTGATGAGTCATAAGATTGGGCCAGGGGTGTTCCTGTAGATATCAAATAGCCCAAATCTCATGAAGTTGCTTTGTAATTAGCAACTAGTAAGTAAAAAACAAAGTCTTCCTATGATCAGTACTTACAAATCATATCTCCGTAAGCAGTTAAGCAAAGATGATAGTATTTTTATACCTGATATGCAGCCTTTCATATTCATGAATATTGTTAGTGATGTTTATGTCTTCTGTGAAATAACCTTACTAGAGATATAAAAATATACCTTTCAGATAAAATCATTTAATCATGCAACAATGCACAATTACAGAAACTAATGTTAAAAAGTGTGTACCCATTAAAGAAAGAACCTCCTGGGTTTTATTTTCATCAACAGGTTTTTCCTCTTGTTTATTTCTCTAGTAATGGTAGAGAATAACAATAAACCTGAAATAATAACTATTAGAGTGGAATATGATGTTCTAGGTAGAGAGTATTTTAGCACTGGTCATTAGATATAATAATCTCTACTGCTAATGATGACATTCATAATTTCATGAAATAAGACATAAAAGAAAACCCAAGCTTAAAAAATAAGGAACCATTCCATACATATACACACTCCACACAAAATATAAAGATTATATCCCAGTAAAAGAGAGAAAAGAAGCATTATTGAAACCACATCTGCACAGAGGTAGTTAATCATTAAGAATCGAATGTGATGGAATAAAAGGAAAACCTTAAATTACAAACCTAGATGTCTTCATCATGGTGAAATGCATAAATTTCAGGGCTTTCCAGAGATCCCAGACCTTAGGATCTGCCAGAATCCACCCCTAAACCCTCAGATTTCAACCTTAAGAGAATTTCTCTCTTAGGAGAACCTTTGGATGGCTCAAGGACTCTGACACTCAATCCTTCCAACGCACTGGGAAACCTGGTCTGAAAATTCTCCAAATATCTCATTAAAGAAACCTAGACCATCATCATCATTCTGCGTTGTTTGTTTCCAGGTCTCTTTCTACGCACTAAACCGAAGAAGCATGGAAACTTCCTACAAAACATTATGGGAGAAGCATCAGCAATCTGCACGTACACAACACTTTTCCCCCGCCTGGCAGCCGCATCAGCAGTGGCGCTAGCATTAGGGGTGCTGTTTCCCCTTTAGAATTTGAACTTATCAGACCTACTGGCTCCTCCACCCACCGCCCCACCCCCCGCTCTTTTGCTTCAGAAATACAAGAGAATGAGGACATGCTTCTCATCTGGACCTGCATTTGGAACGCTGTCAGTTAATGCGGAGGGAAGGGGGAGAAAGTTACTTCGCAGACAGCGATGTCTCACCTTCCATGCTTGTTGCCATGGAGATGAAGTCCAGCCAGTAGAATTAAGTGTTGGCACGTTTGTCTGTGTTCGCTGATCGGTTCAGTAACAAATGTAGAAGGCGTGTTCTGGAACCTGCGTAGAGTCACAGGGCCCTGGTTAGCGCTTTCCTGGCCTAGAAGTGTAAATGTCTGTGTCTGTTGGTGAGACAGAGGACGTGGGCGCCCGCCGAAGTACGTGTGCGCGCGCGCGTGTTTGCAGGAAAACGTGCATGGATTTCTTCGGTGTGGCAGTGTGTAAATATTTGCGCTCGCATGTGTCTGTGTGTGTATGTGAGACTGAAAGGAGGTGGGAGATGAGGAGGGGAAGGGAATCAGCTTCAGCAGCAACAGGCTCTATCTATTCTTCAGTTCTGCTAAAAGAAAAAGAGAGGAAGAAAAAAATAGACACTCCTTTTTTTTCTCACAACACACCCTGAAGGTTAGCAATTAGATTTCATCATTATCTTTGTTTACTAAGGCAGTGAGGATTTGATTTACTGCTGAAATCCTTGTTTTGCTCTCTTTGCTGCATTCCTGGCTGTGCTGCGGGCATTTTGCTGTGCTTTGGTGACAGCCGTTTTCAGTAGAACAGTAGGCACTAAATTCTTACATGTTTCTTCTTATCCGGTAAGGAAAATTCAGGAGTGAAAGGTGTATTGATTTAACTGGAGACTGAATGTGTCGTTTGGAGTTCTTTTCCTCTACTCTTTCCCTTCTCTCTTCCACACAAACACAACTGAATCCCCCTCCGTTTCTAAGAGAAGGCGCCTAGGCGCTGTCCGTAGTGCTGAAATGGTGCGTGGTGAGACCTGTCTCCCCAACACAAGCTAGAAGACAACAAAATAGCAGCCAGGAAACGCTCTGATAAAGCTCTAGATAGCTGCCAGGTACGTTTTCTAAACAGTGTTGAATATGTAGATTCTAAACCTAACCGACATTGAAAGCAAGGTAAAGCAAAGCAAAGCAAAGGAAAACAAAAAACAACAACAGAAACCTTGCTCTTTATCCTTATTTTAGGGGTCTGGCCGTTTCAACAAACTCAGTTATAGGGTTCCCAATTCTATTTATGTTTTGCTACTCTATCCAGAACCTACAAGTTGCAAGCACTTTTAGATTCCCTACAATCTTAATTATTCACCTTATAACTACTGGACTGTGAGTGGTTGGGGGAAATGTAGATACAGAATTGGGACACTCATCTAAAGAAAATACTTTGAAAACATAATGTAAGTGCAACTAGATTCAATAACAAAGTGAAGACAAACTTCATGATTATTTAGAGTATTTACTGATTTAGGAAATGTAATGGTCTTACAAAAAATGGGCAATGTATAACTGGGAGTTCATATAAGACCACATTTTTTAAAAGTTGTTTTTTGATTTTAAACTATTAAGATGTCCTAAAATGTAGGTGAACTAACTGCCCTCTATGAAAGACTGAAAGACATATCTTATTCTAGGGACATTTTAATGGCCATGGTTTTATTGACCCTTTTTAAACTTGCCAAGGGCCACATTCTTTATTAGCACTCTGGGCTGGAACAGTGCTTCTTGAAGTATAACATGCATATGAATCTCCAACGATCTTGCTAAAATGCAGACTCTGATTCAGTAGGTGTGGGGTTGGGTCTCAGATTGTGCTTTTCTGACAATTTCCTAGGTGATGCCAGAGATTACTAGTTTTGGGACCAATTAAAGTAGCAAGATGCAGCCAGGAGTGGTGGCTCATGCCTGTAATCCCAGCACTTTGGGAGGCCGAGGTAGGAGGATCACCTGAGGTGAGGAGTTTGAGACCAGCCTGACCAACATGGTGAAACCCTGTCTCTACTAAAAATACAAAAATTAGCTGGGTGTGGTGGTGGGTGCCTGTAATCCCAGCTACTCAGGAGACTGAGGCAGGAGAATCACTTGAACTCAGGAGGCGGACATTGCAGTGAGCTGAGATTGTGCCACTGCACTCCAGCCTGGGTGACAGAGCGAGACATTGTCTCAAAATAAATAAATAAATAAAAATAAAGTAGCAAGATGCTAGAGATATTGAATTCTGGCAATGCAGTCAGTCATAGATTGTGGGAAAGGAGATCATTTTATTCCATCTATTATTCTATGTGTGTTTCCAAACTGTTACAAAAATAATTTATTCAAAATTAGTTCAGAGACTAATCATGTAAACATTTTGTCTGTACAGTATGAACAATTTTTCATGAATTTGATTCCTTTGATTTTGATTTTGACATTGTCTGGACCAGTAGTATAGTTGAGTCTGTATTTCCATACTATGATTTACAACCATTCATTCTCTTTGCAGGCCCAGCTCAAGGGAGCAGAACTAAGTTACATGATTCTGCTGCGGATGTATGAGCTCCACTCCAATAATTTATTATCATGGTTGGAGACTTTGACTTGTCACTTTATGACTTGAAATATGGCTCCATGGTAAATGCCCATAAAGCTGATTTTTAAAATCTGGATATTACAGTTCTAATTCTCACTTAGTTTAAAAGGTAGAATAGGCTTCTTGTTTCATAGATCATTTGTGTGAATGTTGATTTGTCATGTCATTGACATCATACACACATGCTTACATTTTGAAGGTTGCTAGCATTTCCCATTAATGCTTCTGAATTGATGCCAAAGGAAAGCATTGATTATAAATTAGGTTCCTTGGTATTAGTTGGTGCATGACCCTGACCCTTTTCAAGCTATATGAAAGGTAATGATGCTCTCAAAAGTCTGCAAAATGGCTTATTCAGGAAAGCATAATGGATTAAAAATCCATTAGGTTCCACTTTCTTTGCTAGATGCTGAGATACAAAGATAAATGAGATTTGGTCTCTGCCCTTGAGGAGATACGTGGCAAAATAATATGGTAAGTTCTACAAAGTTCTATACAAACACAGATTAATATACTATTCATATTTTATTAGCCATTGCCAAAGAAGGGATGAAGAACTGCAAAAAGATAAAACACAGAATACTTGTACTTCAGGTCCTTGCCAATATCTACTGCCCAACTTTTACAAAAAAAATTGCTGAAAGGCATGAAATATATGAATGCCTTTCTAAAGCACATGTGGATAATCTATACTTCTGGAGCATCTATGATTTATTTTCAGAACAATCCAAGTTATTAGAAAGGTAAATATGTGGGTGACATTGTTTAGAAGTTCCTCAAACAGATTTGCCTTTACTATGTTTGACATTATGCTCTCAGCTTATATACAGTAATTCTATGTGAAACAGTAGCCAGCTTACACAACCTGCTCTATATCTACTACAGAGCTGTTACTAAAGTGTTGGTCAACATATAACTTACTATTTCTTATATAAAGATGCCCAAGAAATTTAGATTTCATAGATATATCCCCAAAAGCATTTCTTTCAATACCAGTTTAATGAATTGAACTTTCATACCTCACTTAAATCAACCCAGGGTAAAGTGGTATGTTCTGTTCTTACATACAATGAAAATCATGTAACTAATTAAAGTTAGCATTTATTTTAGCTACTAGGGATGTCAGAGTCAAATTAACAGCTGAAAATGAATAACTACATAAGACCTTAAGCCTTTTATATCTTTTTTTTTAATCACCTTAACTACTGCAATTTTGGTTTCTCAGGTAATGATAATATTATTTTCTTTTAATTATTTGTTTTAATGTGTGACCTCATATAAATGTCCTCATAAAATCAGAAGTGGAGTAAATAAATACATAAAGTAAATTTCTCTACTTTTTGATTATTGGGTGATTTGATTATATGGTTGTTTTATAAATTTATTCTAAATAGGATACTAAAATACAGAAAATGTATCATCTAATTAGCTATGAAGATAAAAATCTAAACTATAATGAGGAAATATTAAAATGTCAAGATGACAGAAGAAATTTTTCAGTTTATATAATTATAGATAAGCTTAATTTCAAACCACTTTGTTACCCTATTGCTATTTTTATACTCTAAATAGTGTCCCTTATATGACTAAGACTTTTTGTTATCTCAGAGATTGGAAGTGTTAATTGTCCACCTTGTTAGAAGACATGGTAACTATAGGAATTTAGAAAGCATGATAGCCCGACTGTAATGAATATATTCTAGAATGAGGTTGTCACAAAGAAACTGAAAACAAGAATTTCCTCTAACAACTGAGCTCAGGATTCTTTTCAGAGGAAAATTTAGCTTGCATAAATTCTTGCCATCTTGGCTCTAGTTGACTTCTTGCTCTCAACTTTTGCAAAGTGAGATCACCTTTACCTCTTCAACCTATGAGGCCAACATGTTACTTTCAATTTTTCAGGAAAATCTACATCTTGTTTGGCTGAGGTTTGATTACTATTCCTTAACTAAAATATTTTAATGTAGCTGTGCTTTTTAATTTGAATATTGCTATTGATTCAAACATTGGGTAGCATATCTTTCAAATGTGAAATTTTAAAACATGTATTAAAGACAAACATAAATTAGTTTTGGTATAACTATTTTTTAAGATTAATCCAATGCTTTTTTGGCTTTAGATGATGTTTGGTAATTAGCTATATTCAAAAGTCAACCTTTTTTTTTTTTCAAAAAATGAACTCCTATGTATATGAGTGTTATTTTTATCTACCCATGTCTTTTTTGTCTACATACACAGTTTTAATCATTGTTTTGGGGGGAGTAATAAGAATGATTTTGAAATTTCACTAAGAAATATATGCCCTCTTCCTAAAAATGCATATATACAGATGTTTTGCTCACAGCTCAGGTATTCATGGATCTCTGGAAGTTCATTTTTATAATCCCAAGGTAATCCAAAGAGCCTGCTAAAAAATTCTGCTGTAAATGAATGGTACATGATCTCATTCCCTGTTTTACAACGAAGTACTGAATGGCTTAAACTCCTACTTTTTTTTTTTTTGAGATGGAGTCTCCCTCTGTTACCCAGGCTGGAGTGCAGTGGCTCGATCTCTGCTCACTGCAACCTCTGCCTCCTGGGTTCAAGTGATTCTCCTGCCTCAGCCTTCTGAGTAACTGGGATTACAAGCACATGCCATCAGGCCTGGCTAATTTTTTTTTTTTTTTGTATTTTTAGTACAATCAGGGTTTCAGCATGTTGGTCAGGCTCGTCTCGAACTCCTGACCTCATGATCCGCCTGCCTTGGCTTCCCAAAATGCTGGGATTACAGGCGTGAGCCACCGCGCCTGGCCAACTCCTACATATTTTAAAGCCACCCCATTAGTTTTCTATTTTTTTCCCCTTGGAGATCTTCCTTTAGGTCATTTTTACCATCTGATATCTCAAAACTAAGCCAAGGCTGAATGTGCTGAAATAGGATTAGAGAGTACAGTAATAGGATAATTAGATTTGATTAGAAAATGACTGTGTGGGATTTTGTCAACAGTGAAGAAATGATCTAAGTATATGGACTCCTAAGTGAATTGAGCATGATGACACTTTAGTGTAGTTAATGATCTAATGCTGGTCTGGTTGATGAGTCCCATTGAAAATGAGATGCTCTGTTTTCTGGTAAACTTTTCTGCAAAGAAAAATGTACTAAATGTTTCAGTTCAGAGTGTTCTATTTAAATGAAATTTCATTTAATTGCTTTTAGTTTTACTGCCCATAAGCCTTCAATTGTTTCATTTAAAGTGTACTTTAAGCCCTCTACTATATTCACTGTTGAATCTAATGAGTATGAGAGGGTACCTTGGGCACAATCTCCACGAATGTGTGAGCCATAACTACAGTATAATATATAGAGATTAGCTTAAGTTATTTTGCTCTGCTAAAGATAGAGAAACAAGAGCAGTTTTCTAACATAATGTATGCTTCTGTAATAGGACTCAGTTAAAAAATAATTGGCAAATAGGAATGTCAATGAAATGTGGAAATCAATTGTTTTATACATGATTTTCCCCAATACATTAATGTTTTGACTACCAAGTAAAAGCAGTTGCACTCTAAGTCCACTAACACAGCTGAAGGTAGTAAGCTGTGGAGGAAAGTAGTCCTATATACAACACCCATTCACTCCTCCTTTTTCCTCTTGGCTTAATTTCACCATATGATCTGTCTTGAAAATGCTTATTGCACAATTCTTCCTGATCTTTGTGCATTTGTCCTTGTTTTTGTAACTCAACCTTTGGTTTATTTATTCCATTATTCTTTCCTAACTCAAACAAATTTGTGAAGTTCTAAATGTGTTGAAATATATATCGTAACTTTTATTTTTAATTGTGCTAGCATTTTCTTAGCTTTGTAAATGTTTTTTGCAGTGCTATGGTTGTGATGTTATGTAAGTTTTACACTTTTTCCTCCAACATAATTTTTTCCCTAAATATTGCCAGTTATTTTTGTTATTGAATAGACTTAATTTTCTTAGAGCAGTTTCAGGATTACAGAAAAGTCAGAGAGTACAGAAAGTTCCCATATATCTCCCATCCCTTTTCTCACAGTTTCACTTGTTATTAACATCTTACATTAGTGTGGTACATTTGTTAACAATTGATAAAACAATTTTGTTACATTATTATTAATTAAGTACACAGTTTACACTAGAGTTTATTCTTTTTGTTGGTCAGTTCTATGAGTTTTGAAGAGTGTATAATGTCATATATTCACCATTATATTGTCATGCAGAATAGTTTCACATTTCTAAATATCCCCTATTTATCCCTTCCTCTTCCCCTCACAAACCCCTGGAATCCATTGATCTGAAACTGTCTTGCAGTTTTCTCTTTTCCAGAATGTATGTATAGAGTCATATAGACTCTGTTGCCCTTTCAAACTGGCTTCTTTCACTTAACAACACGCATGTAAGCGTCCTTCATGAGTTTTCATGGCTTGATAGCTCATTTATTTTTTATTGTTCAATAATATTTCATTGTATGGTTATGCCACAGTTTATTTATCTATACATCTGTTGAAAGATATCTCGGTTACTTCCAATTTTTGGCAATTATGAATAAAGATACTATAAATATTTGTGTGCAGGCTTTTGTGTGGACATAAGTTTTCAATTTGTTTCAGCAAATAACTAAGAGCGTGATTGTTGGATTCTATGGTAAGACTATATTTAGCTGTGTAAGAAATTGCCATACTGTCTTCCAAAGTGGCTGCATCATTTTGTATTTCCACCAGTAATGAATGAGAGTTCCTGTTGCTCCACATCATCTTCAACATTTAGTGTTGTCAGTGTTTTGGATTTTAGCCATTCCAATAATATATAGTGGTATCTCATTATTGTTCCAATTTTCAACCCCCAGTACATCTGATGTTAATGATAATTTCATATGCTTATTTTTCATTTGCATATCTTCTTTGCTATGTGTCTGTTCAGATTTTTCCACTCTTTAATTGGGTTGCTTGTGCTCTTATTGTTGAGTTTTAAGAGTTCTTTACATATTTTGGATATAAGTTCTTTACATACTTTGGATATAAGTTCTTTATTAGATATGAATTTTGAAAAGATTTTATTCCAGTCTGTGGCTTATCTTTCCATTTTCTTAAGTTGCCAGTTATTTTTAATATATGATTTTGTAGAATGTGAGTTATTTTTCTTTTTCAGGGTTCTGTGCATTGTTAAAGAATGAACACTTATATATTTGGTATCAGAGTTCTAAAACTAGGCTAGCCAAATAAAAGCCACACCTCTCATATATTAAGCAAAGCTAAACTGAATGAACGTTTATCTGGTGAGATGCGAAGACACTTTAGGCAACTATAGGAGATAATCAGAAAGAACTAAGGAGGGGCCTTCTTTTTCTATACTACCTAAAAGTCAGTATAAAATAAATTGAAGTTAGTGACTATGATCTAAAACAGTACTTAAAAATATGAAGATTTTTGAGGAGAAAATGTAAGCCTAATGTTTTGAGGACTGATTAATTGTAATAATTTTTTAGTCTACAGTAGTTCTACAGTAGTTCCTATGTGACTGTCCTGAGGACTTTAGATAGTGCTCAAAGCAAAGGCACTTGGGAAGAATAAGGTTTGATTTTTCAGAAATGTTGTTGATACTAGTTTCCAGAAATATTCAGAGTGCTGATGCAGAAATCTGGTTTGAAGTACATGGACACTTATGCAAGCCTACATTTGCTCTGTAATGTTGGGACTGTCAGAACATCTAGACTGACAGTACTACCATGCAGTCTCTTTAGTAGCCTGAACGATATTGCAAGGAACTCACAATTGAGATTTGTTAATGGAGTCAAGAGAATAAGATAAGTCACAAGTATTTTTACATACTTTATCTTATTTAGAAGTTCAGGCATTTTTAAATCTAACACACACAGTGAATGAATGGATTGTTAAAACAAAATAAAATGGAGACCAGGCTTGAGAACCCTCGGAGCAGACAAAACCAGTTAGGCCATGTAAGAGTAACTTAGGTTATTTCTTGTAAATACCTCTGACAATTGTAAGTAAAACTTAAGTTGTCTTCCAAAAATGGTATAAGATGATGAATTTTAAACCAATCTGTTGTCTGAAAACCTCCATGGTAATAACAAATCATCGTAAAAGTTAAAGTTTCATTTTTGCTTTATAAGCCAGCCTATAATGCCATGCCTCTGAGCTTCCACTTAGCATTTTCGGTTTGAGATCTCTCAGCTTGTAAGTTGTTGTTTTCTATGTATAATTTACACATTTTAAAACATTTGACCTGATTTTATTTTTCAAAGCACGATTGCACACATAGGGTAACTGTCTCCTTCATATGTGGGTACCTCAGAAAGCATGCCAAATGGTTTAGAAACTGTGCAAAATATTACCTATTGACACTTAGCATCGTTTTTGCCCTTCTAAGTTCTGTCTCCTGTGAGACATTTCTCAAACTCTGTTGCTAATAGTATTTCAACCTAAATTCTACCAAGGAGAGGCACTGTTACAAAATTTGCAAGGAGGAAGGGAAAGAGAAGCCATCAATTTCAGTAGTGGCTGCAGGTAACTTTGTGGGTATCAGCAAACGGCAGATGGAATGTTAAGTCAGCAGATTCTGGGCACAAGGAAGTCTTGAGACTTATCTTGTTGTTACAGGTCAGAGGGATCCTTGGCCATGGTTCCTTGTGACTCCTGCTCTTCCTAATATGTCAAACTCTAGCAATAGCTCCTGGACCTTTGCCCTCTCAGCCTTACTAATTGTTGTATAAGCCTCTAAGACTTTATGCATTAAATCCTTTCCTAGAGGAAACATCTATAGTGTTTGACTGAGTCAAAAGCTTTCTTTTCCTGACTGATAAAAATAGCTAGAAATGAAAATCATGGAAATATATTTTGTTTATATACATACTGCATATTGCATATACACACATATATATATTCTGCATGTTTAAACACTTTGTGAATTGAAACATAGTAACATGAAATCACTTCAATCTACCATTTTGCAATACACCATGAAAAAATATCACATCAGTATACTACTGAAAAATCATAGCTTTCACCAAACTAGGCTCATAAGCAGCCATCAGGAATGGTGTGACCCTTGAGGAAAAGGGCTGTAATAAGGTACAATTTTTGGATTCTGTTTAGTTTCATGAAATGGAGGATCAGAGACAGAAATCCAATGGCAATGCCTAAAGGCAATGGAGGTTATTTTCTGAATTATTTGAATAATTGAGGTAAAAGTGGAGTTTCTGCCTGGATTATTCAGATAATTGTCTTAATTCTAAACTTCACTTAGCTAGCTGGTAGAGACCTTTGTATAGGATGTATTTTTGGAATGCTAAATGCTAAAAAAAAAGAACTCCTAAAGTAAGCAGAGCTGTGGTGTAATGAGGGTGTATAGGGGGTGATACAGAGATACGGAGGGAGAGAGAGAGAGAAAGGAGGAAAAGAGAAGAAGAGAGAATGGTAAATAGCTAATCATCAGAAGAAGATTAAACTTTACTTTCTACTTGATAGTAACCAATGTCCACATTTTCATCACAGAATGAACTTTTTATAAAAAGGGAAATACATATGTAGATTTCAAATATAAACGATAGTATTTTAAAAAGTTACGAATTCCTTTTTAAGCTTTAAAGAGGTAAATTTTTACTTTGTAAGGTTTAGAAACTTCATGCCTTCAAATCCAGCAATTTATATAGTGAAGCAAGTTGACTTAAAAATTATACCATACTTTTTGTTTTATTTCATATTGTTGGTCTTTGCCTTTTAATTCTTTTTTCTTTTTTGAGTTTCTGAATCCCCCAGAGAAGGTAATCTATTTATTATGAATTCTAGGGCTAGAATATCAGCACAAATATGGAAGTATTTTTAGAAGCTATTGTCACCATAGAAATGTTAGCCACCATTTTTGTCTAGTTTCTTTTTTTAAAAAATTTTATTATTATCCCTAAAACTTAATTCTTAAAGACAAAATAAATTAAAAAAAAGAAGAATGATGACATCCATTCTCTTCTTCATTGGTAACAGAACCCTGGGCAGTAAGCCCAGCCCCCAAATTATTTGCCAACCTCCCCCACAGCTGAGTGTGTCATGTGACTAAGTTCTCGCCCATAAGCGGAAGTGTTGTGTGAGACTTCTGGATAGGTCCCTTTTTTTCTGGACTCCTTCTGACCTACAATGCAGACAAGGTGCCTCGATCTCCAGCAGCCATCTTGGGTCATAGGGCAACCTTAAGAATGGAAGCCTCACACTAGGATGGCGAAAGATTAAGGCAGCAGGAACCTGACTTCATGATGACTGTGAAGCTACTATATATCCTCTGGGATGCTCCTTCTGCATTTATTTTACTTAAGAGAGTAAAAATGTATATCTTGCTTAAGACACTATTATTTCTAGTTATTGTTATTAGCAGATGAACACAATTCCTAAGTGATATATATATTAAGGTATTAATTGAAAATATTTTGTGATTTCTAGGATTAGATTTCTAGATATGTGTAATAGCTTTTCCCCTATCCCGCCACGTACACACACATAAACATGCATTCTAATTTGTAAGAAAGAAAACTAAGTGATTATGTGAAGTTGTACCAGTAATATATTTTGTGCAATTGCAAAGGATAATGCTTTTGCAATGTGAATCATGGGAAAATAAGAATTTGAGCATCACTTAAGAATTTTTCAATGTACCTACATGCACTAAAAAACAAACAAACAAAAAACAAAAAACCAAGGCCGGGCGCTCTGGCTCATGCCTGTAATCCCAGCAATTTGGGAGGCCAAGGTGGGCAGATCACAGGGTCAGGAGATGGAGACCATCCTGGCTAACACGGTGAAACCTGTTTCTACTAAAAATACAAAAAATTAGCCGGGCCTGCTGGCGGGCGCCTGTAGTCCCAGCTACTCAGGAGGCTGAGGCAGGAGAATGGTATGAACCCGGGAGGTGGAGCTTGCAGTGAGCAGAGATGGCGCCACTGCACTCCAGCCTGGGTGACAGAGCGAGACTCCGTCTCAAAAAAGACAAAACAAAACAAAACGAACCAAAACAGTAGAGAGGAAGACAAGCAAATACAGAAATGGAATTCAGCAACAGAATATTAATAGTTTTTTCTTTATCTTTTGCAATTAATAGCAAGAAAGGAAGGAAAGATCAATCTATTGAGCAGTCAGATGGAATGGTAAAGATTAATCATTCTCTTCCCTTCAGAAGTTGCCTTAATTCTTTGTCTTTTAAGATCCAGCTCTTTTATAAGGCCCTCACCAATCTCTCAGTAGGAATTAACCTCTGCTCTTTATCAGGACTAGAACTAAGCTACAGGGGGTGAGGCATTTGTCTTGGGTAAAAAATTTAAAACTCAGTAATCAAGATAAATATTTTAATGGAATATTTTAATTGGCAAACTAAGGCATGTGGGCCATTCTCCTGTTTTTGTAAATAATTTTTTAATTATACTTTGCTTTTATTTGTATTATAGCACTTAAATAGTACTTTTTACATTAGCCCTCTCCCAACAGTGCTGTACTCATTTTTGTATTCCTCATGTACCTACTACTCTGTTTGAAGTATAAAGGCCTCTTAAAAAAATCTTGCATTGAGTTGATTAAAGGATTTTTGCAAGAATATATTGTACTGGTGATGGTGGGGTTCAATTTTCATACTGAATTCAACAATAGCAAAAGAATAACAGAATGATGACTATTTTGAAAGTACTTATAATTTAGAGCTGTGGGAAAAATCACTTGGCTTGTCTTTGACTAAAACCCTGCTGAGCTTAGGGAGATAGAGAATTGTAATATTACATTATGTTCATATAGCACTTTTTCCTACATAAAGTGCTTTCTTTTAATCCTCACCTCAATCCTGTAAGGTCGGTATTGCTATCCTTATTTATTGTAGAGAGATTGAGAAATCAGGTGACTTGTCCAGGGAGTTATGGGCAAAAAGAGGCAGAGCTGGGGTTCTAACCCAGATTTTGTCTGTCACAATTGAATGCCCTTTCTGCGATTATAAATCTTATGTCTCAGAGTTGAATGAGAAACAATTTATACAGCAACTACAATAGCATTCTCATCATTAAAATGTTCTGATTATGTGTGTGTGTGTTTGTGTACGTGTGTGTGCGTATGTGTGTGTGTGATGAAGTAGCTGAACTTGGTATTTTTCGGTAGAGGGTAGGAAACTACACATTGAAAAGCCGAAGATGAAATTATGTTATTTGAGTATTACTTTCTAACTACAACTTTACCACTGATGTGTGTATGATATTCTGCAAAGTAACTAAACTGTACATGTTTGCTTCTTCATGGAAAAAAAAATTTGGGAAGACATTTAAACTTTTCAGCTGAAAAAGTTTATGTCAATGTGAAAGATTATAGTACTCGAGAATTAGGAGTTGATTAAATTTAACGGTTTCCTTTTCATACTTAGGGGGAAAAATCTACGACTGTATTTTAAAACTCCATATGGCAATTAAATTTGAGAGCGTATAACTAACTACTTCACATAGAATTTCCATCAGTATACAATAAACACACAGTCAAAACCTCAAATGTCCATTATTAGCCCATCTAGTAGACGATATTTTATAATTATGGATTCCCCATATTGATTGATGTCCAGAGAAAAACTGCAGTCTTCTCTTACTAAGCTGATAGTTGAGTTCCTGGGAAATCCTCACCCCCTAAGAACAAATAATTCTCAAAGAAATTCAAAGTCATTCCTTTTGGTGAATTGCAATCAGTCATCAATAACTATTTATGGAATGTCCGAAGGGTGCCTAGGCATTGAAATGGCAAGAGACTTATATTTGCTTAATTCAAAGGATTTCTAAAGGGAGTCTGAGGACTTGCAAGAAGTCTTTAAAGATGCAAAGTGGTGTGTTCTTTAACTGTCCCTACCTGGAATGAATTGAACAGTCTGGGTGTTAGGGCTTTGGTGTCTAATCCCGCTTTGCAAGCGAAGACTCCACTGGTGCCAAGCGACAGGCGGGCTGGTGGGCAGACATGGCACCACCACCGGGGGCTTTCAGGACTGGTCCAGCCCTCCCAGGCAGGTGTAGGGCCGACTGCAGCAACGGCGGCCCTGACCCCCACTCCCATGGCTCCCCTCCCCCCAGCACTCCCACCCCCCGCACCCGGCACACACCATCTCCCAGTCACCCAGTCTCGACCGATTCTCGCGAGATCCGGGTTACTGAGCGCTCGGGGCCTTTTCAAATCGGGATCCGTTACCGCTTCCCCGGCAGCCGCCATTGTCGCGCTCGGAGCCCCTCAGCTCAGGCGGCCGAGGCGGAGGCAGCGGCGGCGGGATGGCGGACGCCAACAAGGCCGAGGTGCCCGGGGCCACTGGTGGCGACAGCCCGCACCTGCAGCCCGCGGAGCCGCCGGGCGAGCCGCGGCGAGAGCCGCACCCCCCGGAGGCGGAGAAGCAGCAGCCGCAGCACAGCAGCAGCTCCAATGGCGTTAAAATGTATTGTCTTTTCCTCCGGGAACCGGGGCGAGGTGGGGGGCGGGGAGTCTACCGGGCGGCCACAGGCCGGGCTGGGCCCCGATGGGGGACAACCACCCCCAGACCCCGGCCCGCCCCCGGGCCATCGGCTTCCTGAGGAGCAGGTGCAGCTGGGCCGCTCCCAGGCCCTTCCCCGCCCGCCCCAGGCCTGGCCGCCTGTGGTCCTGGGAGCCGGGGCTGGGGGCCTGGGGACCAGCGCTCTTCCCTGATTTCTAGCCCGAGACAGCGGACACCCCTCTTCCCTGACTTTGGTTAAAGAATCTTTGAGCAAAGCTCAGCGACCGCCACGGTTTGCAGGAAAATGGTCCCCCTTTAAGGACCAGTAGTTAGTGTTCATCACTAGGGAGTATCTAGGGATGACATCATCGGACATTTCCTCTTAACCAACGAGAACATATTTAAAAGGAATATTCCTGGCTTCTTTCTGAGCTTCACAAGTTTAGTGTTTTGTTGTTTTCTAAAGTGTATGTTCATTTTTAAACTGATTTATACCGAGAGGAAGTTTAATAATGTGCTGTTAGACTCTATGTATTGTGTTACTCTTGAATTGGCTAGACGTACTTTAAAAAGGGAAATGTGCGATGTGCGTGGCTTCCCTTCCCACTGGGTAATGTGCGTCAGCTGTGAAGAGTATTTTTTTTTTAACTCAGTGTATGATTATCTTAAGTTTGGTATAATAGATGGTTAAATTTTTTTTTTTTCCCCCAAATGAAGGAAAACTTTTAAGGTCGCAGCTGTCACTAGTGCCTATAAAGAATTTAGTTGACCCCAATCCATACTAATTTCTGGTTCTAGGGAAATGTTATGCTCCCCTTTGTTCTTGTCCTGTGGGAGGATATGAAGTTAAGCGCTTACTTTCATATGCCTACCTCCTTAAACCTGAAGTTGAAAGTATGTTAATAATTAAGTGAAAACATCCTTTTCCTTCTCTGTTATGCCTCAGAGCAGAAAGCAATAGATATATGCTCAGTAAAATAGACAAGGGAAAGGTCATTCTGACCTTTGTATAAGCATGTTTGAAATTGTATGGTAAGAACTGGACCAGTCTGTGTAAAAGTTGGCAAAAAAGATGGGGTAGCTCTCCCCAGCTCTTTGACACTCTTGCTCTCAAATGAGTTTGAACAGGATCGGCAGCATCTTCTAGGAGAATAGAGGCGCAGGTATAAGAGATTGGAACTTAGTGGAGTTTGTTCCTGGATGAAGAGTGGTGCACCTCAGTAATTGAGGAACCAGAAAGGGAATGAAGCGCTTTCTACCATGCTTGCCAAAACGTGGGCTTTCTGGAATTTGGCATTAAAAATAGAGATGAAAACCGGTGGAATGATAAACTTAAAAATATGTGCTATTCATATCTAAACACAAGTATACATGCCACCTTTTCTCCTGAACAAAAAGTGCAGCCTTGAATTACAGAGAGAAGCCTTCCTATACTTGGGTATGATTAGTGTTGATATAGGGGAAGTTTGGTATCTAAACCTCCATCAGATTTTCTATTCCCTTCTAAAGTCTCTTCATGATTTAGCAGGACAGGAAAAGAGAAAGGAGAAAAGTGGAGAAAGAATCCTTTTCTGATTTAGGAAGAGAAAAATATAAGGTGAAGAAATGAAGAAATATTACTAGTAAATACAGATTATTTCCATATTGCTTATAAAATTCGCCTCTCCCTTTCTCTTTTTCCCAGAAGTTGAATCGAGTCCAATTTACTCTCAGGGATTTCTCTTACTGTCTATTCCATAAGAACATTTGTGATGGTCCAGCATGAGTCATTCAAACTGAATAACTAGTGACCTAGTCCTTTTTTTTTTTTCTTTTACTTCGTGAACTAGTAGGAGTGGATAACAACCCCAATACATAAACCTTGAGTTGATTACCATATATTTTTAATAATAAAAATAATTCATTTTTGATTATAAAAATTACCGTAATATTGCCCCAAATTATATATTGGTTGGAATTGAACAGAGTACTGCTTGTCATCAGGATTGAAATAATATTTGCTGAGGTTAATCCATAGTTATTGAGGGTGGGAGACCACTATGTCTTATTCTTCTTTGTATTCTTAAGGCCTAGTAAATATTTGTGGAAGAAATGCAGAAGTGAACTTTCATGCTTATGAAACTCATATACAGGGAATTTAGTTTGCATGTTCACACCTTTAGAAAAGATCCGTTTTCCAACTGTAGTCTTCTTCTTTAACGCCAAATGGTATACTAGCTCTCCTTTTCTTAAAAAGGAATAGGAGGGAAAAGAGCAGTATTATTATAACTTTATTATTCATGTGTAATTAAGTATAACTTTGGAGTAGGTAGAGATTGAGAGTTATATTAGGGTACTATAAAATATTAAGCATTGGAGCAAGGTAATGTGTTCTTTAGCTGAGTGATCTTTATTAGGAATAAAGACTAGAACTGTTTCCCCCAGCTTTATTGAGGTAAATTGACAAAAATTGTATATTTTGAAGTGTACAGTGTGATGTTTTGGTATACAAATAAATTGTGAAATGATTACCACAATCACGCTAATTAACGTATCTGTTACCTCACATAACTACCATATTTTTTGGTGTTGAAAATACTTAAGATCTATTCTTTAAGCAAATTTCAAGTATACAGTAAATATGTTAAGTATAGTCACTATACTGTACCTTAGATCTACAGAACTTACTCATCCTATAACTGAAAGTTTGCGCCCTTAGAACATTTCCCCATCCCCTGCTGCCCTCCACCTCTGGTAAACACCCTTCTACTCTCTGCTTCTGAGTTTGACTTTTTTTAGAGTCTGTGTGTAAGTGAGATCATGTAGCATTTGTCTTTCTGAGTCTGGCTTTTTTCACATAGCACAGTGTCCTCTAGGTTTATCTCTGTTGTTGCAAATGGCAAGATTTTGTTCTTTTTGTAAGGCTGAGTAATAATATTCCAGTGTGGATGTGTTGTGTAAACATAAAATATATATCATGTTTCCTTTAATCATTTATCACATAAAATATAATATATATCATGTTTCCTTTAATCATTCCTTTAATCTGTCAATGGACACTTAAGTCGTTGTTTCCATATCTTGGGTATTGTGGATGATGCGGTGAACATGGGAGTGCAGATATCTCCTTGAGATAGTGATTTCATTTTCATTGGGTATATACCCAGAAGTGGCATTGATGAATCATGTGGTAGTTCTGTTTTTAATTTTTTGGGGACCCTTGATGCTGTTTTCCATAATGGCTGTACCAATGTATATTCCCACCAGCAGTATCTAAGGGTTCTTTCTCCACATCCTCAGCAACAGTTGCTATCTTTTGACTTTTTGATAAGTCATCCTAACAGGTATGAAGTGATATTGCAGTGTGGTTTTGAGTTGTATTTCCCTGATGAACAGTGATATTGAGCACCTTTTCATATACCTTTTGGACGTTGGTGTGTCTTCTTTGGAAAAATTATCTATTAGGATCCTTTTCTCATTTTTTTAATTGGGTTGCTATTGAGTTGTATGGGTTCCTTATACATTTTTGATATTAATCCCGTATTGGATATATGGTTTGCAAATTTTATCTCTCATTTCTTAGGTTGCCTTTTTATTTTGTTGAGTTTCCTTTGCTGTGCAATAACTTTTTACTTTGATGTAGTCCCAATTGTTTACTTTTGTTTGTGTTGTCTGTGCTTTTGGTGTCATATCAAAAAAAAAAAAATCATTGCCAAGGCCAAGGTCATGGAACTTTTCTCTTGTGTTTTCTTCTAGGAGTTACACGGTTTTAGGTGTTATGTTTTAAGTTTTTAATCCATTTTCATTTTGTTTTGTATGTGGATATCTAGTTTTCCCAATACCATTTGTTGAAGAGACTGTCCTTTCACCATTGTATATTTTTGGTGCCTTTGTCAAGGATTAGTTTACCATATGCTTGGGGATGTGTTTTTGAGTGTTTGTTATGCTCAATTGGTCTGTGTGTCTGTTTTTGTACCAGTACCATATTGTTTTGATTACTATAGATTTGTAATATAACTTGAATCAGGTAGTGTGGTACTTTTAGTTTTTTCTTCTTGTTTAAGCTTGCTTTAGCCATTTGAGATCTTTTATGGTTCATAAGGATTTCAGGAATTTTTCCATTTCGGTGAAAAACGCTGTTAGAATTTTGATAGAGATCACATTGAATTTATAGGTCATTTTGGGTAGGAAGGACATTTTGACAATATTAACTCCTCTCATCTGTGAACATGGAATATCTTTCATTTGTATTATTTTCAATTTCTTTTATCATTGATCGTTTTTCAGTGTATAGCTCTTTAGCTTTCTTGGTTAAATTTATTTCTAGGTATTTTATTCTTTCTGATGCTATTTTAAATGAGATTATGTTCTTAATTTTTTGGATAGTTCATTATTATTAGTGTGTAGATATGCAGTGGATTTTTGAATGTTGACTTTGTATTCTATAACTTTACTGAATTTGTTCTAATAGTTTTTTTGGTGTTGTCTTTAAAATTTTCTCAATAATTTTCTATATAAGATCACATCTTCTGCAAACAGAGATAATTTTACTTCTTTCTCTCCAATTTGGTTGCCTTTTATGTCTTTTATTTGCCTAACTGCTCTGGCTGTGACCTTCAGTACAATGTTGAATAGAAGTGGTGAGCATGGGCATCTTCTCTTTTTCCTGCTCTTAGAGGTAAAACCTTCAAATTTTCACTGTTGAGTATGACATTAGCTATGGGGTTGTCATATATGACCTTTATTGTGTTGAGGAACATTCCTTCTATACTGAATTTGTTGAGAGTGTTTATCTTGAAAGGATGTTGAGTTTTGTCAAATGCTTTTTCTGGATCTATTGAGATGATCTTTGATTTTTAAAAAATCCTTCATTCTGTTAATGTGGTGTATAACATTTATTGATTTATGTATGTCATCCTTGCATCCCTGATATAGATACCATTTGATTATGGTGTATGATCCTTTTAATGTGCTGTTGAATTTAGTTTGCTAGTATTTTGTTGAGAATTTTTACATCTGTGTTCATCAGGGATATTGCTGTAATTTTCTTTTCTTGTAGGATCCTTGTCTTGTGTTGTTATCAGGGTAATCTTGGCCTTATAAAATGATTTGAAAGACTTTCCTCATGTTCAGTTTTTTGGAACAGTTTGAGAAGGATTGGTATTAGTTCTTAAATGTTTGGTAGAATTTACCAGTGAAGCTATCAGGTCCTGGGCTTCTCTTTCTTGGGAGATTTTTGATTACTGACTCCATCTCCCTTGTTAGTGGACAGTTCAGATTTTCTAATTTTTCATGATTCAGCCTTGGTGAGTTGTATATTTCCAGGAATTTATTAATTTCTTCTAAGTTATCCAATTTGTTGGTATATAATTGTTAATAGTAGTTTCTTATAATTCTCTGTATTTCTGTGGTATCTGTTATAATGTCTCCTCTTTGATTTCCTTAGATATTTTTCTATTTTTTCCTCTTTGATTTCTGATTTTTTTCCCCCTTAATCTAGTTTGATCTTTGTCAGTTTTGCTTATCTTTCAAAAACCAACTTTTAATTTTATTGATCTTTTCTGTTGTTTTTCTAGTATATTTCATTTATTTTTGCCCTGATTTTCGTTATTTTCTTCTTTCTACTAACTTTGGACTGAGCTCTTTTTTCTAGTTCCTTGAGGTGTAAAGTTAGGTTGTTGGAGATCTTTATTCTTTTTTTTTTTTGATACAGAGTCTTGCTCTGTCTCAAAAAAAAAAACAATGTGCACTTTGGGAGGCCGAGGCGGGCGGATCACGAGGTCAGGAGATCGAGACCATCCTGGCTAACATGGTGAAACCCCGTCTCTACTAAAAATACAAAAAATTAGCCGGGCGTGGTGGCGGGCGCCTGTAGTCCCAGCTACTCGGGAGGCTGAGGCAGGAGAATGGCGTGAACCCAGGAGGCGGAGCTTGCAGTGAGCTGAGATTGCGCCACTGCACTCCAGCCTGGGCGACAGAGCCAGACTCTGTCTCAAAAAAAAAAAAAAAAAAAAATGTGCAATGTTGTGATCTTGGCTCACTGCAACCTCTGCCTCCTGGGTTCAGGTGAATCTCCTGCCTCAGCCTCCCAAGCAGCTGGGATTACAGGCATGCATCACTACGCCTGGCTAATTTTTGTATTTTTAGTAGTGACGGGGTTTCACCATGTTGGCCAGGTTCATCTCGAACTCCTGACCTCACGTCACCCACCTGCCTTGGCCTCCCAAAGTGCCGGGATTACAGGTGTGAGCCACTGCACCTGGCCTGGAGGTCGTTTTTCTTAATGTAGGCATTTATTGCTCTGAACTGCCCTCTGGTAGTTTTCCTCTGGAACTGGGATTAATATTGGATCTCATACTACACCATTATACTTTTAAAATCACACATTAAAACTATGTTTCTTCTTTTGATGTTGGAGGTTGATTTTTTTCAGAAATGTATGTTATAATTTAGATACGCATAGTTCAATTTTAAGAATAGATAACATTTTTATGACAATTTTAGAGTTTTTATTTTAAGTACATTGTGGGAGTGGTTGTCTAAATGAACAGTTTGGGAATTTAGTACTTGGAATTCTGGAAGTAGTACCAATATTTTGGAATTATGTAGCATCATTTCCTTAAGAGTTTTCACATATATTTTTACTTTCTCTTCCAAAGTATTTATGACTTGGAAATAGTTCAGAAATTATATAATTATGGCTCAGTTTCTTAATAATTAGATCATCCCTGTAGCCTCTCAACTGTTATGCCTTTTATAGTTTTTTTTCTTTTTTTGTTATACACTGGAAAGAAACTTAAGATAAATTTTAATTCTACATCATAGATGAGCAGTTTAGCAGTATTTTTAAGATGCTTCTTATGGGGGAAAATGAAGAAATTTACTTTCTCTGATCATCTTTGAGTAAATATTTTAAAGAAAATATTATATATAATGTTACTGTTTTTAATGGAATTTTCAGATTGTTGTAAGCAAATATTTAATCTATGTAACCCCACCTAAGTCAAGAATAGAACATTGTAAGTACTTCAGAACTTTGTGTAATTTTCACAATTGGTTTAATCCAGGAAGAAAATAGGCAGGGGAATGGGTATTAATCTAGAGACTATATAGATATCTGCTTACTGAATAGAGTCTTAGTTACTTTACAAACATTCATTGAATTCATCTAAGCCTATTATGTAAACAGGCCCTTTGGGAATTGAAAAGAAAGGTTTGTTCTTCTATCTGCGGTACCCAGAAACCAGAGAAAAGGCCTTTGTGCCTTTTGGCTGCTTGCTGCCATTTTCAAAAGTGTCACTCTGTTTAGACAGGTAGGTACTTTCTAGATTTAGACAGCTGAGAAGACTCCCCCCTAGGCCATGCCATTTCTGATGAAGGAATATGTTTGATAGTGAAGATGTCCTTTTTAAGGTCTAAAAAAAATGGCAAAGCAAGTTTGGTCCAAATGTCTCTTTCTTTATTCTAGCAGTTTTTCTGGCAACATCTGTGCTCAGATGAGTATGGATTCTTAAATGACTGTTAATTCATTAAAAAATTATAGCACAGTGTTATATGCAGTCACCGTGCGAGGTGCTGCTGATACCAAAGCAGATAGTTTTTGTTCTCATAGAGTTTACATACTATATTTATGGCTGTGTTACCTACAAAGAAGAGTAGTGTTCAAGAAGCTCTGTATATTATGTAACAAATGACTGCAGTTAGAGGTGTTTGGAGCATTGCAATGTATGGATCACCAGAATTGCTGGGCTTAGAAGATAATTTAGAGCCTGGCTCATGAAACTTGGTTTGTTGTCAGAATAATCCAGAAAGCTTTAAAAAAAATTTAGATTCCTGGGTGTCATCCACAGTGATATTATTAGTAATGTTTGTGAAAAATTGCTTTAAAATTGAAGTTTTGTTATTAAAATAGTTTTAAATTGACTAGAGCACTTATTTAAATAAGAAATCTATTGGCTGGGCACGGTGGCTCACACCTGTAATCCCAGCACTTTGGGAGGCCAAGGCTGGTGGATCACCCGAGGTCAGGAGTTTGAGACCAGCCTGGCCAACATGGTGAAACCCTGTCTCTCCTAAAAATACAAAGATTAGCTGGGTATAGTGGCAGACACCTGTAATTCCAGCTACTTGGGAGGCTGAGGAAGGAGAATTCCTTGAACCCAGGAGGCGGAGATTGCAGTGAGCCGAGATCTTGCCACTGTACTCCAGCCTGGGTGACAGAATGAAACTGTATCTCAAACAACAACAACAACAACAACAACAACAACAACAACAACAACAACAAAAAACCCCACAAAAAAACCCTATTGTTTGTTCTGTAAAAAAGACTTGTTTTGAAAAGTAAATTGCATTTTAAAATAGAAATCCAAATTTTTATCTGTAGGGTTTAAGTGTATGCCTACATCTTTTGGATGGTTGGCATATGACATCATAGAGTTGCATTGTGATTACGGTATTATAAATTACTTTTTTTTCTAGTTAAGGCCTCATTAAAAATCAGGTTTGGCCGGGCGTGGTGGCTCACGCCTGTAATCCCAGCACTTTGGGAGGCGAGGTGAGTGGATCACGAGGTCAGGAGTTCAAGATCAGCCTGGCCAAGATGATGAAACCCCGTCTCTACTAAAAATACAAAAAATTAAATGGGCGTGGTGGTGGGCACCTGTAATCCCAGCTGCTCGGGAGGCTAAGGCAGAGAATTGCTTGGACCTGGGAGGCGGAGGTTGCAGTGAGTCGAGATTGCACCATTGCACTCCAGCCTGGGTGACAGAGCAAAACTCCGTCTCAAAAAAAAAAAAAAAATCAGGTTTATAAAATTTTGGCTTACGTTGCTTTTATGTACTGCTTCTGTCCTACATTACCCATTGTAGGTAATATTAATGAAACTGCATAATTTGATGAAGTACCCTATTCTAGTTTGTAGGTTAAAATGTAACTTAAAATATTAGGATACTTTATAAGTTTTCTGTGTTGATCAAAATTGGGAATAGAAGAAAGTTTGAGAGTCTTAATGTGAGTATATACATATATAGATGTGGATTTATAGACATAACTTTGTATTTTAATTATGCTTCTAATTAAGGGAGGAGAAAGTTCTGAGAAGAAACTATTAACCTTTAAGAGATGAACTTTTTCAGAGTATCACTGTGTAAGTTAGTTTTTAAAAAAGTTTTTAATGATGCCCAGAAAGTTAATTCTCCATCAAAGGTGGCAGTTTTAGATACCTTAGAAGTAAAATTATCTGCTCTCCCCTCTGTTCCAGTCTAATAGCATTTATTAATTAAGTAGTGTGATGGGAAAAACTGGGTGATTGTTTGGATGCTTACAACTATTTAATGTGGGAAAAAAATGAGGACTGTTAAATGAGAAACCAAATCCTTGCTTTGAAATAGCATTGGGTAATTTCAAAGCTCTCAGGCTGATTCTCCAGCTACTTTGCTGAGGTCTAGCTTAGTGGAGAGTTTTGTGAGGTGATAAATATGAAATACTTATTTAATATAGACTTCCATTCTTATAAGTACAACTGAGGGTTTTTGTTTGTTTGACTTTTTTTAATTCACAGGGAGAATGATGAATCAGCAAAAGAAGAGAAATCTGACTTAAAGGAAAAATCTACAGGAAGTAAGAAGGCCAATAGATTTCATCCTTATTCAAAAGACAAGAATTCGGGCACTGGAGAAAAGAAGGGTCCAAATCGTAACAGAGTTTTCATTAGCAACATCCCGTATGACATGAAATGGCAAGCTATTAAAGATCTAATGAGAGAGAAAGGTAACTATCTCTGAAATAACCCACTGTTGGATAATCTTCATATAGGCAGGGGAGGGAACTACACAAACATTTTTATTCCTCTGAGCCACACAGACTCAAAAAATTGATTTTTATTTCTTGACATGTGAATTAATCTATTCCTCTTCTTTCTCTTGACACAATTTCATTACAAGGTAGTATGGATATTTTTCTTTTTGCCATTTTAGTGGGATAGTAGCGAGCCAGCATATGCATGCCACCAAGAATTTTGTTAAAGTGATTGCTTTGTCTAGTTGAAGTTTTTATAGATTTTAAAAGGGCTATTGCATTAGTTAAGCAATACATTTAGCGTGTTAAGAATGAATAATAAGGTCTGATTATTTATTTTTTTTCCAAAAGCTGTTTTGTTATTATCTTGGTGGAGTCTGGAATCTGGCTGTGGAATTTATTTTGTTTGCATTGTCATGACTGCCATGATGCTGTCTTTGCAGTTCTAAATTAAAATTGCATTACTGCTGTTGCAGTTTTGTTTTCAGAATAATCTGAAAACCTTCATCTTATATACATGGTTGGTTTTGGGGAAAAATAATTTTAATACTTGATCTTGTAAAAGTTAGTTTTGTTATCTCTTGAAAAATTGAGTTTCAACAGTCCTGCAAACTATGTACTTGGCTTTGAGGCTGATCTCTTCTAATAAATTTTTTTTTTAAATTGCATTGGTGTATCTGTTGTAAGGTGACAACTATTTGATTGGTTTTATTCATTGACTTTATTTAGAAAGTGTGTGGCTTGCTGTGAAGCATGATTTGTAAATTTAGTTTACTGATGGCAAACATGATTGAAGACATTCAGGTAGAAAGTCACCTTAAAACAGCTGTTGTGTGTAGGCTGACCAAAGTTATTTGAAAAGTGCTAATGTTGATGTTTTTTAATATGATAGGTTAAGGGACCATTTGTATGTATATGTGCATTTGTTCACCAACTATATCATGCTGGCCAAAATATGATCTGTAGTATGAATTAGGTTAATATGGTTGTTAGCTTTTCTTTAGAGAATGTGGATGATGTACATTTCTGAAAATTAGTTAAATTTACATAGCCATTGATAGGAGGTATGTTGGTCTGGTTTTGATTGTTGGTGAATAATAGGTGCTTCTCTGTAGAGTTGTGCACAGGTGTGCAGTAAAGCAAGATACTGGTGTTTAAATGTATTGTTTCTTGGTATCTTCCTTTTGTATGTCTTATGTAGTTGGTGAGGTTACATACGTGGAGCTCTTTAAGGATGCGGAAGGAAAATCAAGGGTAAGTGCTGTGGGCAATAATCTGCTTGAGGTTTAAAAGTTCCTCAGCAGTTTACTTTTTGTATAATACTTGTACCAGTTTTTGGAAACTTAAGTTTCATTTTGTTTTACTTTATTATGCAAGATTTGAGGCTCTATACCAGCAAGTCTGACACTTATACAAACCTAGCTGCCTGGAAGGGATGGGTTTTATAAACACTCCAAAGGGGCATTCACTTTTCCAATGCTCTAAGGTAATACTTCTTCTTAGCCAATAAGATTTTAGCATAGGATTTTTTTTGTTGTATTTTGATGTCTTCAAGGATACTTTAAAAGTCACTGAATTGATAATATTCCTGAGTTTTTTGAGGGGACTATAGCTTAAAGGTGTTAGTTCAGAATGTATTTTTGAAATTTTACTGAAAAGCTAAATTTGGTAGCCTGCAGGACTACATAAGAGGCAGTGCTCTAACCAATTGGTATGAATGACATTTACGATTATATTGACATAGAAGGAATTGGTTGATAGTATATTTTGATTTTTAGCAATAAGAATGCAGTATACTGAAGAATACAATGGAAAACTCTTAGCAATGTTTCATTATGTTAGTAAAACTAGTTGGGTGCATGATGAATAAAAATTTTGTCATTACATTCATATGGGACTTTGAATGGCAATCACAGGGAATTATTTTTTGAATAACTCTCCAAATTAATTTATTATTAGTTTATAGGTGATTTTTACATACTTCCAACTGGGTGCTGTTAAATGTGCAGCCAGTTTTAATCTAATAGAGAACTTGTTAAAAATAAAATTAATATTTATTCACTATTTTGATTTTAATAGAGTTGGAAAATATGTCGTAGACAATACATTTTTTGAAAATATTTGTAACTATAGAAGGATAGGTCTATTGGAGCCTTTAGTTATTTCCTTGAATTCCTGTTGATTTAATTTGTGCAGTGACATTAATTTCAACTTAATGAAAAGTCACCTAAAAGTAAAAAATGTGCTCCAAGCTTGTTACATGTTAGAGTCTACTATCTTTAATAGATACATTTAAAAATTTAGAGAAAATTTGTGGTTACTTGCCTGTTATGTTCTGGAGGTATGAAAGATGAAGTGATTCTACCATATTATTAATTGCCTTAATGATTGAAATGTTAGAACTGATTATTAACTTCATTTGCTGATCTAAAACTTTTTTTCTTTTGCATATTTTGACAAATCTACCTGGATATAGGGTTGTGGGTAAGAAATTTTTTCTTTAAGTATCTTAAGTCAAATTAAACTTTGGAAAAAAATTAGCACATAAACATTTCCTATAAATTTTTTCCCTATTAAGTGTGGTTGAATTCAAAGATGAAGAATTTGTAAAGAAAGCCCTAGAAACTATGAACAAATATGATCTTAGTGGAAGACCCCTTAATATTAAAGAGGTAAGATTTCTCATATTTAGAATTTAAACATTTGACTATAAGGACATGTTTTCCTTGGATTTTCAATTTGGTAATATATTTGCCTGACTACAACTTTTTTTTAAAGCATAGGTGTTTATTAAAGCATTATATATTGATGATAGTTTTACTTGTACATGATTTTATATTTGCTGTTAAGCAGTTATCCTATATACTTGATTGGTTCCAAGTTGTTAAAAATAAAAGCACATAATTAAAAAAAATTTGAGGACCTAGAAATTCAAAGGGGATAAACTTTAGGTGCTGAGTTTATTTGGTACAGACATTTTCAATATTTATATTTTGTTATTTGAGAAATATAATATCCTTGTAATTGATAATTAAAGGTCACTTAATGCAAATATATTATGGATTTGAATAAAATTGATATTCACTTTTTATCAGAGTTACTTGGAAACTGTACTAGATTAAAATTTAAGAAAAATTATAACTCTGTTAGTGAAATTTATAACTAGAAGTTGGAATCCCCTAAAATGGAAATGTCTTCTTTGTACAAAATTGTAGCAGTGTAAACAGGTTGACAAAAAATGACTAGAAGATACAAACAAAAAATTTACAGTTTAACCTTGAGAATGATTGGCTTGAATAGCACTCATCTTCATAGGTTCCTTTATTTTGTATTGTTAATCTTAATAGTTTGATTACAGACCTGTTATGTACGTATACTTGCTAAAGTCTGTGTTAAAAGAGATAAATAGTGTAACTTTGGGACCCTGAAGATTTTGTACTAATACTGATGCTAATCATTGGTTGTAGAGCAGTACTGTCACCCATGGCATTTAATAGTATAGTAATGATTTGATTCCTGGCTTTATCACTTTCTAGTGGGTGTCTAGACATGCTACTTAATTTCTCTAAACTGAAGTAATGGTAGTAGTACTACTGATAATAGAGGCATACCTTGGAGCTATTGTAGGTTTGGTTCCAGACTACTGCAATAAAGCAAATATAACAATAAAGTGTGCCATATGTATGTTTTGGTTTTGCAGTACACATAAAAGTTATGTTTATACTATATTCTGTTTAAAGTGTGCAATAGCATTATGTCTAAAAGCACAATATACATGCCTTAATTTAAAAATACTTTATTGCTGAAAATGCTAGTGATCATTTGAACTTTCACTGTAACCTTTTGGCTGGTGGAGAGTCTTGCCTCAGTGCTGATGGCTGCTGACTGATCAGGGTGATGGTTACTAAAGTTTGGGGTGGCTGTTGCAATTCTTAAATTAAGAACAATGAAATTTGCTGTATCAGTTGAGTCTTCCTTTCATAATAGATTTCTCTGAAGCATGTGATGTTGTTTGATAGCATTTTACCTACGGTAGAACTTCCTTCAAAATTGAAGTCAGTCCTCTCAAACCTGCTGCTGCTTTATCAATTAAATTTATATAATATTCTAAATCCTTTGTTGTCATTTCAACAGTGTACATAGCATATTCACCAGGTGTAGATTCCATCTCAAGAAATGACTTTCTTTGCTCATACAAGAAGCGACTCCTAATTTATTTAGGTTTTATCATGAGTTTGCAGCAATTTATTCGCATCTTCAGGATCCACTTCTAATTCTAGTTTTCTTGCTCTTTCCATCACATCTTCAGTTACATCCACCATTGAAGTCTTGAAGCCCTCAAAGTCATCCATTAGGATTAGAATCCATTTATTGCAAACTCCTGTTAATATTGATATTTTGACCTTATGAATCACAGATGTTCTTAATGACATCCAGAATGGTACATTCTTTCCAGAAGGTTTTTAATTTACTTTGCCCAGATCTATCAGAGGAATCACTGTCTATGACAGCAATAGCCTTACAAATTGTATTTCTTAAATAATCAGGCTTGAAAGTTAAAATTATTTCTTGATTGATGGGTTACAGAATGGATATTGTGTTAATAGACCTGCAAACAACATTAGTCTTCTTGTATATCTTCTTTAATGCTCTTGGGTGACAAGTGCATTGTCAATGAGCAGTAATATTTCAAAAGGATTTTTTTTTTGAGCAAGAGGTCTCAACAGTGGGCTTAAAATATTCAGCAAACTATCCTTAAACAGGTGTGCTGTCATCCAGGCTTTGTTATTTCATTTACAGAGCACAGACAGAGTAGATTTAGCCTAATTATTAAGGGCCCTAGGATTTTCAGAATGGTAAATGAGTATTGGCTTCAAGTCAATTAAGGTTACCAGTTGCATTAGCCCCTAGTAAAAAGAGTCAGTGTGGCCTTTGAAGCTTTGAAGCCAAATACTGACTTCTCCCTTCTAACTCTGAAAGTCCTAGATGGCATCTTCTTTCTATAGAAGACTGTTTCATTACACTGAAAATCTATTGTTTAGTGTAGCCATCTCATCAATGATCTTAGCTAGGTGTTCTGGATAACTTGCTGTAGCTTCTACATCAGCACTTGCTGCTTCACTTGCACTTTTATGTTATAGAGATGGCTTATTTCTTTAAATCTCATGAACCAGCTTCAAACTTTTCTTCTGCAGCTTTCTCACCTCTCTCAGCCTTCATAGAATTGAAGAGAGTTAAGGCCTTACTCTGGATTAGGCTTTGGCTTAAGGGAATGATGAGGCTGCTTTGATCTTCTGTTCAAACCACTGAAACTTTCAGACCACTGAAATGTTATAAGCACAAACAAGTGAAATATCTTAATAGTTCAAGAAGCATCTTCTGTGTTGTGTTATCCTTCTTCCCCAAAGGTAACCGGTATCTTAAATTTTGTGTTTTTACCTGTTTTTGAAACAGCATTAAGGCTGTTTCACTTTCTCATCATTCGTGTGTTCACTGGAGTAGCACTTTAAGTTTCCTTCAGGAACTTCGATGCAAGAGGCCCGGCTTTTCACCTGTCTGAACTTTTGACATGCCTTCCTCACTAAGCTTAATCATGTCTAGCTTTTGATTTAAAGTGAGAGACTTGCAACTCTTTCTTTTACTTGAACACTTAGAAGCCATTTTAGGGTTATTAACTGACCTAATTTCAATATTATTGTGTCTTGGAATAGGGAGGCCTGAGGCGACGGAGAGAGATGGGGAGCGGCTGGTCGGTGGAGCAGTCAGAACATTTATTGATTAAGTTCGCTGTTTTATTTGGGCACGGTTGATGGTGCCCCAAAACAATTAAAACATCAAAGATCACTGATCACAGATCACCATAACAGATAATAATGAAGAAGGTTGAGATATTGCATGAATTACCAAAATGTGATACGGAGACACAAAGTGAGCACATGTTGGGAAAATGGTGCTAATAGACTTGCTGGACACGGGGTTGTCACAGACCTTCAATTTGCAAAAAGTGCAATATCTGCAAAGCACAGTAAAGTGAAGCACAATAAAACGAAATGTGCTTTTATTTACCTAATAGGACTTTTATGAGGATTAAATGAGATACATGGTAAAGAACTTATGTTCTGGCATCAGAGAACCTCTCTAACTCAGGGCAAATTACTTAAACTTTCTCCTTTGTTTTCATAATTACTAAGATGGGAGTAATGATAGCACCTACCTCATAGTGCTATCAGGACTCGAAGAGTTAATATATGTAAACCATTTAGTGTTGGCTATTTATTATGCTTGTGATATTACCAGTGTACAAAGCACTAAGCACAGTGCTCAAAATATTTTAGCTACATAATAAATGTTAGCTTTAGTAATGATGATTGTTACTCCTGTCCAAGAGTCTCTTGTTCCTGAGTGTGAGATAATAGCTTGAAATCAAAGGCCATGCTACCAACATATAACATGTATCCCAGATACCTTTATTTGAGTTTGCTTCCAAATTATTCTAGTCCTCTTTGAGTCTATTATAGTTTATTATTAAAAAAGTTATTAACAGGAATGTATAGAATTAGCAGAGAAAATTTTGACTGTTGTGGTTTGTGTCAGCCAGTTATTTGGTGGTTTTTATGCATAAGCCAGGGCCAGTGCTTCAGAAATATATTGGTATCTTAATTTTCTTTAAATTATAATAATCAGAATGATTATTTTGAGGATTAAATTAGGTTGGTGCAAAAGTAAATGCAGTTTTTGCCATTAAAAAAAGCTTTGAATTAAAATAATGGCAAAAACTGCATTTACTTTTGCACCAACCTGACAATTTTCCGTTTTATGTTTTCTGTTTCTCTTCAAAGGACATGTACTACAGATTCTTAGTGTCTTTTTCTTTTATTGGAAAAAAATGTTTATTGGATGCTAAATATCATCCAATAAACTTCCATATAATATTGGATGCTAAATATCATGTTATTGTGTTCTTTTAAGTTTCAGCACATTGTAGATCCTCAGTAATATTTCAGAGACCCTGGAGTTATATAATCCAAGTTGAAAGAGGATGCCGCCATTTTTAACTTTTTTAAGAGAGAAAAAAAAGGCTAAATTTGGCCTAGCTAAGTGATGAGCGATTTATTCAGTTGACTTTTTTGAATTAATGTCACTTTGGCAGTCCCTTTCCTGGGATATCTAATTTATAGAGGGGTGGATGGAATGAATGCTTAGAACTGCTAATGAGGAAAGTCTAAGGAAGGTGTATTTCTAATGTTCCTTAACAGACTTTAGAATTACATTTTTTTCATTTAATTAAATGCAGAATAGTAGCAGTTATAAACTGCTATTGTAGGCCCTCCAAAAGCAATAGCAGTCAGTAACCAGCAGGCTGACAGCAAGGGGAAAAGAAGAGTAAAAGTCATGTTATATAGTAGGTGGTTTGTTTTATATAAATTTTATTTTATATATGTTTTATGTATGTATGCACGTATTGTATGTGTATATATTTCTGTCATATATATGTATATAAAAGACAGATCAACACAGCAATACATCTTGTTAATGTTATAAGCACAAACAACCGAAATAGCTTACTATACTAGTTCAAGAAACATCTTCTCTTCTGAGTTATCTTTCTTCCCCATAGGTAGCCACTATCCTAAATTTCGTATTTTTACCTCTTTTTGAATCCTCAGGCCTGAAGAATTTATTATTTATTAACTTATATGTTTTGAAGCATTCTTTGATACATTTTTTTTCTTTTGTAATCCTTTATATTCCTTCATAGTGAAGAAATATGTTGGAAGCCAGAATGGTTTTATTATTTTACGTTTTCACCTTTTATTCTCCAGCCATCCTAGAGAATTTATTAAAGTCACCTGACTTTGTTTTTATTAGTACTGTATTCCCAGACTGAGGCCAGCAAAGTAGATTTGATGGTTACCTTTACACTTCATCTTAGCCTAAAGATGGAGAAGTGATGATGGGGTGATTACCTTTAACATAATCATTTGGCATTGCAGATGATAGTCTATCAATGTGTTTATGTGGTTTTTGTTTATTTATTTTTGTTTTTTAGTATTCCACCTAGTGGGATGAGTGAGAAGTACATTTATGTTTGTGTGCGTGTGTGTGTGTGTGTATGTTTGGTTTTGTTTAAAGGTAGGGTGTTTCTCTTAAAAAATTAATGAACCTAACAAAAAAACAATGTTTAATATCATTTCTCACTTGGACACTTAGCCCTCCTTTATCTCTCTTCTCCTCCATCTCAGATTATAATCATTGTTGAAGAAGGTAAGAGTTTAGAAGGTGGGTAATTGTATTTTGTTCAGGAATAAAATTTACAGATTACAATCGGCCATCCTATCCTCTACCCCAATATTTGGGTTTTATAACAGTCTGTTCCACTATTGAAAAGCTTTGAATTAGTCTGAATTTGGCATTCCATTGGGCATCCAATAGTGAGAATTGACCATTCCTACATTTTGGAAAGAAAAGTTGCAGTGAGTACTTCGCTCTTCTTTGAGTTACATGTATGTATACATGTACCCTAGTGTGAGAGCAAAATTAAACTAATTTCAAGTTCTTAAGTGGCTTTAGTGATTGGAAAAAAATATTTAACTGACATCTCTGGAGGCTGAAATATTTTGTTTATCCACAGGTTTTTATGGGACTCAATTCTCTGGATGAGAAAAAAGCTCACTCTTCAAGAGGGTCAATAATTTGAGCCAGACAGGATAGCTACTGTAGAATTTAAGTTGTTATTTTAATTATGTAGAATTACTGATGTATTTAGTGGAATTTAACATTCAATGTGCGTTATAGGATCCTGATGGAGAAAATGCTCGTAGGGCATTGCAGCGAACAGGAGGATCATTTCCAGGAGGACACGTCTCTGATATGGGATCAGGGTTGATGAATTTACCACCTTCCATTCTCAATAATCCAAACATTCCTCCTGAAGTCATCAGTAATTTGCAGGCCGGTAGACTTGGTTCCACAATTTTTGTTGCCAATGTAAGTTCAAGCTTTAGTCTAAAATTTGTCATTCAGATAGATAGCTAATTTGATTAAATGAATGAGTTATAGGTTTATAGAACATTTTGCTTATTTTTAACTAAAGTAAGTGAAATAGTAATTATTGTAAACTTAAAATCAATTGATGTATATACATACATATATGTATATACACACACACAGACACACAAGGTTAGAGTTTAAATACAACTATTTGGATTTTTTAAACATGGAACTGTGCAGTTTATACACATTCAAGCAGTTCTTGAAATTATATGTGTTTTGGTTTATATTGGTAAATGGATTTCTTTTTTTAGTCTTGATATTTGTGAATATGCATGCCATAGTTGGTTTGTTATTTGTTCTAAGCATTTGAAAGTCAGTGAAAACAATACTTTTCAAAATCTGGATTTCGCTTGGTAAAAATAGATATGCAAGTTTTAAATGTACAAGACAGGTTTGAGCAGTTGAGAGATGATTTTGGAAATTTTAAAAAAATAAGGATAAGGAACAATGTAGACGTAGCTTAAATGATTTTAAACAACTGAAGATGTTTTAAAATTTGAACATTATCAATATATTGTTGAACTAGAATTATAGTTCTTTATGGTTTTAAGAGTTTAGAAAAGATTTTTTGTATTTACAGATGGGGAGACGGATTTATTAGGTATGTAACTTTATACAATTTTATATTAAGCTTGACTTCAAAGTTGGTTGGAAGAAGCTAAAGGAAGTGTTCAGCATAGCTGGAACTGTGAAGCGGGCAGATATTAAAGAAGACAAAGATGGCAAGAGCAGAGGAATGGGCACTGTCACTTTTGAGCAAGCAATTGAAGCAGTTCAAGCAATTTGTATCCTGATTTACATTTCAGCATTGTTTATGAGGTTGAAGAAGCATAATACCACCTTTGTTTTGGCGGGGGGTAATTGAATTTAAGGTTGCCTGGCTTAGAGATGTGTGTTAGACTTTAGTCTCCAGCAAATAAAACCCTTAGTAGGTCCACGTATTAAAGTCACTCTTAAAACTTGAATTGGCCATATTGTACAGGGCTGGTATGAAGTTTTTTCTTTTCTTTCTTCCTACCACAATTAATTGTATACATGCATTTAACAATTGTGTAATCTATTGTATATTAATGCAGTTACTTTAAGCAAAGCCTTACAAGTTTACTTTTTTCAATGGTTGAATTAAAAATACATCTTATTGATGAAATAAAACCGTAAAGCAAAGAATTGAATATTTTTTTGAGTATATGAAAGTGGCTAATATCAATAAGTATTAAAGATGTTAATTAAAATATAAGAGATAGTTGGACTCTAAGATTATTAAAAATTAGTTTGTGTTCTAATTTTATAGTTATCTTAACTGACTTTCCTTGACTGAACCAACAGCTATGTTCAATGGGCAGTTTTTATTTGATAGACCTATGCATGTGAAAATGGTGAGTTCCTGTATATCACTTCAACCTCCAACCTCTTCAGGTCTTTTATTGGCTCTCCTCTACATTACAATTCTTTGTGGTAATATGTTAACCATATTATAAACTTTCTTGCAATTAGGATGACAAGTCTGTTCCTCATGAAGAGTACCGTTCACATGATGGTAAAACACCACAATTACCACGTAAGTAAAAGCTGTTATGAGAAACAACATAGGCTTTTTTTGGTTTGTTTTATTATGTGCTAAGCAACACTTTGTTTTTGTGCCTACATCCTAGTTTCTCACAATTTGGGATTAGTTTGGAGTTATGAAGATAGTTTGGCGCTATTGATTAGGAAGACTGAGAAGATAAGTGTTACGTGCCATTTTTTTTTTCTCTTTGGTAACTTTTCCTGACTAATCAGCAATACATTCTAAGATGTTTGGTAAATTTATACACTTGAAGGAAAAAAAGTCCTCTGTGATTTCACCATCTGTGGGTAACCTCATTATAACATTTTTGTGTATTTTCTTCTAGCCTGCTATGTATATTTTTTACATAGTTGGGAACAAAAATAATTTTGAATTATTTTTTGTTTAACATTAGAGTATAAGCATTTTTTCATGTTGAAGATTCTTTTCAAATATTTTTATTGGTAGTATAATAGTCTATCATATAGATGTTCCATAACTATTTCACTGTTCTGTATTTTAGGTGTTTTAACTTTTATTTTCTTTTGCGTAACCACAGAGTAACACATGCCTTTTTGTTCACAAATCTTTGTAATGTTTTTGAGTACTTCCTTCAGACAGATATTCTGAAGTAGATTTACAGTTCTCATGGGTTAGTATTATCAAATTGTTTTCCAAAATGACTATAACAGTGTAATATACTTATTGTATTATGTTTCTCAGTGCCTCTGTGTCTCAGTGCCTCCTTTGAAAAGTGGGGAGAATAATAGTGTCTACATCATGGGGTTGACATGAGTATTACATGAATTAATATATGTAAAGCACTTAGAATCATTTTGGCATAATGTAAACAATAAATATTAGCTATTGTTTTTACTATTTCACTGCATCTTCTCTGGTTTTTAAAGTATTCTTATAAGAAATCTTAAATATACAGACAAAAGTAAAATTACTCATATAGTTATCATATGCCATATTTGTTGTAGATTTTTTTCTTTAAAATAAATAAAATTTTACGGTAAAATGGAGCTTCCCCATCTCCCTTGCCCATCTTTCAACTTATGCCTTATCCAGAGCAAACAACTTATGGATAGAATATTTATCATTTAGGTTTTAATAATTTGACTACACATTTGTACATCCATAAACATAGGGAATTGTTTTGTTGGATTTAAAATTTTGTTTGAGTGATATCATAATGTATTATGTAACTTGCTTTTTTTTAAATTGTTTTTGAGATTCATTTATGTTGATAGATGTAGCTCTAGTTTCTTCGTTTTAACTGCTGATACCACATTTTATACATTTTTCTGTTTTTTAGGTTATTTTAATTTTTAGTTATTGTGTATTAAGTTGGAAAGTATTTGCTATTTTTTATCAGAATTATATGTTCTCTTTATATTTGCTAGAAATTATGTGTAAAACTGGCCTTCCTCTGTTGTTTCTGGGAAGTTTTTAACTACTGATGGTTTATATTTTCTGTCTTTTTTTTGAGTCAATTTTTGTAATTTCTATTTTTCTAAGGATTTTTTCGTTTTTGTTCATTTTCAAATATTTTGGCTTAAATTATCTCTTAAGTTTTTGCTACATCTATGTTTCTGTTTTAAAAATTCTGAATGTTTGCAATTTTTATTTTTTTCTTGGTTAATTTTGTTAGAAATTTGTCAGTTTAATAGAGTATTCAAATAACTGAATTTGGATGTTCTGTATTTCTAATTTCTGCACTTAGCCTTATTATTTTTTCCTTCTATTTATTGGGGTTTAGTTTGTTTTTGTCCTAACTCCTTAAGTTGAATGCTTACTTCAAATTGGTAGCTTTTCCTTTCTATTATAAGCAGTTATGACTATAAAGTTAGTACATGGGTTTTGCTATGGAGCATTTTTATGATGGGTCAGTTTTTAGAGTATTTAAAAATTACCATTATGGGCCGGGCATGGTGGCTAACACCTGTAA